>NC_091469.1:299232659-299455159 GCF_036971445.1 Narcine bancroftii
ACAGTAAAAAAATAACCTGCAAGGAAAAAGTGAAGCCAAAATCCGCATCGCTGTATATTCTACATTCAAATGTGGCTTTCAGACCAAAGGACCATCTTGTTGTTGGAACTGGCTGGGAGGAAAGTTAACAGGTTTTATTGACAGAGGCAGTACATTTAATTTTTTTTTAACATCTTTTTCATTTTTTTTCTCCTGGAACTAATATCAGGAGCACAGGTTTTACATACTGATATCTTAATTAAACGATGGTTTTATTTTCCTCATTCAGTATTGTCTTGAGTTGCTTTTTCTCTCTGAAAATCTAGTGCCTATCGGGGAAAATGAAATATGGAAGAGTTTGTGTCTTGTTTAAGTAGATTTGTTACTAATATAAAATAGCAAGGTGTAGAGCTCGTCGAAAGAATCAAAGACTTGTTGATCCAAACCAAGGCTTTTATAAGCAAAAGACAGGAGCTCTTCACAGGTGGCCGACTAGTCCGGAATGATACGATCTGGCTAGGGACACAACCCTTTAAAGCCCAGACAGTAGGCGTGGCTTAGCTCTCAGCCAATCGCTGTAAGCATAGCCAAGATGCTGTAACTATATACACTATATACATTGGTGATAGATCTGTACTATCACACAAGGTAATTAGCTTTTGAAGCATTTAGACATCTTTAGAGTGACTGAAAAAAGGTTGAATACAGATATTAATGCTAAATCCATTGGTGCAAAATGAGATGGCTAATAATAAAGCAACCTTGCAGAGAATAATTATTGGGCAAAAATAACGAAAATGTATTTGAAATTTTGCATTAAATTTGAGAGTTGAAGTTTGTATTAAGGTTTTAAATGTCAACAAATGGAAATGCTTGATGGATTTGTAATTGGAAATCTAAATGATTAGTGGTTCCAGTTAATTCCATAACGTTTGTAGTTTTATACATTCATTAATTGAGTTCACTATTTTGTTCTTTTTGGGTAGTGATGTGAAGCAGATTGCTCCATTAAAAATGGATTGGATTAATTGCATGATTATGGAACTGTTTTGAGAGGAAGTTGGCTAGTTAAATTGAGAAATTAGATTGAAGGATATGGAAATCAAGTAATAGGAAATATTTTAAAGAAATAACTTGTTCTGGATAAACGTGGTATCTTGAATAAAAATTCCATTCGCAAAATTCAGTATAAAAGTCTTATCAAATGCAGAGACAGTCTTGCTAATTAGTATGACATTTGGGAGGACTTGAGAACTCAGTGAGGGGTTTCTCCCTTACCTTTAAGAAAGTGAGAGTTTATTTTCATATTTACTTTTCTTCCTTTATAAATAGCCCAGAATGCCATGACATAGAATAGCAATTCTTGCCATGCTTGTGGATGGTTTATGTTGTTGGTCTAAATTTAGCTTTTGCAGATCAGTTTGAGTTCACTTCATGCAATCAGTCTTGGATAAAGACAGGGCCTTGCATATGTCATTGTGTAGGAGGTTGGAATAAAATAAAACTGGTAGCTATTTGTTAGACCACAATTCTTGGCTAAGATAACTGTTGAGAGCTCTACAAATGATTGGAAATTAATAAAAATTATGGATTTTTAATATTGTTTTTAAATAATAATTGAACTAAAATTAATTATTTAAATGAGATGTCCATTGCCTAACCTGGGCCCATATAGCAATTTTTCTTCACTCGGTGGAATGTAATGAAAATTTTTGGTTGATTCCTTGAAGTAAAACAGGAATTCCTGCAGCTCACACTGTTCTATTAGATTCAATGAGTATGCTGAAGAATGGCCAGCAAATTTAAGACCTGCATTTATTACAGACATACAACATTGAAGCAGCCCCTTCAACTCACAGATGCATACTAGCCATCAAGCACCCATCCACATTAATTTTCCCTCTCTCTTTTATTCTCTCTAAATTTCCAGCAAATCTTTTATTTGTGTACAATGGGGGTAATTTGCGGCGGTAACAATTTGCATGCCTTTGCAATGTGGAAAGAACTGAGAGCACCTGGGGGACACCCTCATGGTTACAGGGAAAAGCTGCAAACTTCACACCGGGATGAGATCAAGGTCACCAGCGCTATGACATAGCAGTTCTACTGTCTGTGCCATGTACTGTCCTTTCGTATTTTATATGTTTGTCTGCATTTGTGTTTGGGTGTGTGTGTGTGTGTCTTCTACTTCATTCATTTTTTGGCGGGGGAGAGGTGTGATATGGGATGTTGCTGGCAAGACTGGTGTTTATTATTTATTTATTCCTTATTGCCCTGTAGCAATGGTGTTCTGAGCCATTTAGAGGGTATTGATGAGTCGACTACATCACATACAGAACATTAGTGAAACAGGTGGATTTGAACAACAATTTAATATTTATGGTTTTTCTCTGAATGCAGGATTAATAATTAAATTTGTATTCCATAGGTGGTGTGGTTGTATTTGAACTTGAGATATTCCTGGTTCAGTAACTTAATTTTGTATCATCAACAGACCAATACTGGTAAATCCCATAATGTTTGGTGATAATAACAGGTTATGAGACTACACTGTAATAACTAAGCAATCAATGAAAGTAAACATTGGCCTCTCATGGACAGTAACAGGAGGAATTATTAAAGACAAAAGGTTGCATTTATCAGTCTCAGGATGTCCCAAATTACCCTTTGCAGCCAATGGATTGTATCTTGGAAATTCAGCAACCTATTTGCATGCCATCTCTGACCAACATGAAAATTATCTTTGTCCATTTGATTGAAGGGTAAATGTTGTCTGGGGCACCAGGGATATTCTGCTTTTCAAAATGGTGCCATTGGGTTTTGTGAGCACCGAGAGGATGTACGTAGCTTCAGGTTTTAGCGACCTGCATGATTGTGCTGGAACGTCGGAGCCAATTTTGGCGCCAGATTCTTTGGACCCAAATAAGATTGCTTCCTCTAACCCACAGTTTCCTTATGGGTGAATGGAGTAAAGGAGTTTGCAGAGTTGTTAAAATAATTTCTATCTGTCTTAAAAGTGGAATAAACAAAATGGCTTATGATTAAAGGGTCTATCTATTGAAAGTGAGAAAAAGGGCTGTTTGACTACCCTAATGATAATAACCAGATATCACCATACAGTATCCACTTTGAAAATATCTGATTTCAAAGGAAGAATAGAATGAAACTCTTTTAAATTGTGAAAAAACCTGTGAATATTGATAGGCGTTAGGTGTGCTTACACACTTGTAGCAAAGTTAAATAATCTGTCTGAATGGAGGCCCCAAAACAGAAGTGAGTGTGAAAGCATGTTTATTGATGAACCCAGAGATCAAAAAAAATCAATCACAAGATTTGCTAACTAGGAAAGTGAGATCTCAGTGGCTATGTGAGATATTACTGCTATTTTGCATGAATAGATATGGATGGATAATTAATGGATATTATCTCAGTGCAGATGGCTATGTGAGATATTAATGCTATTTTGCATTAATAGATATGGATGGATAATTAATAAATATTGTCTCAGTGCAGATGGCTATGTGAGATATTAATGCTATTTTGCATTAATAGATATGGATGGATAATTAACAGATATTATCTCAGTGCAGATGGTATGTGAGATATTAATGCTATTTTGCATGAATAAATATGGATGGATAATTAATAGATATTATCTCAGTGCAGATGGCTACGTGAGATATTAATGCTATTTTGCATGAATAGATATGGATCGATAATTAATAGATATTATCTCAGTTCAGATGGCTATGTGAGATATTAATGCTATTTTGCATGAATAAATATGGATGGATAATTAATAGATATTATCTCAGTGCAGATGGCTATGTGACATATTAATGCAATTTTGCATGAATAGATATGGATGGATAATTAATAGATATTTTCTCCGTGCAGATGGCTACGTGAGATATTAATGCTATTTTGCATTAATAAATATGGATGGATAATTAAGATATTATCTCAGTGCAGATGGCTACGTGAGATATTAATGCTATTTTGCATGAATAGATATGGATGGATAATTAATAGATATTATCTCAGTGCAGATGGCTATGTGAGATATTAATGCTATTTTGCATGAATAGATATGGATGGATAATTAATAGATATTATCTCAGTGCAGATGGCATTGTGAGATATTAATGCTATTTTGCATTAATAAATATGGATGGATAATTAATAGATATTATCTCAGTGCAGATGGCTACGTGAGATATTAATGCTATTTTGCATGAATAGATATGGATCGATAATTAATAGATATTATCTCAGTGCAGATGGCTATGTGAGATATTAATGCTATTTTGCTTAAATAGATATGGATGGATAATTAATAGATATTATCTCAGTGCAGATGGCTATGTGAGATATTAATGCTATTTTGCATGAATAGATATGGATGGATAATTAATAGATATTATCTCAGTGCAGATGGCTATGTGAGATATTAATGCTATTTTGCATGAATAGATATGGATGGATAATTAATAGATATTATCTCAGTGCAGATGGCTATGTGAGATATTAATGCTATTTTGCATTAATAAATATGGATGGATAATTAATAGATATTATCTCAGTGCAGATGGCTATGTGAGATATAAATGCTATTTTGCATTAATAGATATGGATGGATAATTAATAGATATTATCTCAGTGCAGATGGCTACGTGAGATATTAATGCTATTTTGCATCAATAGATATGGATGGATAATTAATGGATATTATCTCTGCAGATGGCGATGTGAGATATTAATGCTGTTTTGCATTAATAAATATGGATGGATAATTAATAGATATTATCTCAGTGCTATGTGAGATATAAATGCTATTTTGCATTAATAGATATGGATGGATAATTAATAGATATTATCTCAGTGCAGATGGCTACGTGAGATATTAATGCTATTTTGCATGAATAGATATGGATGGATAATTAATAGATATTATCTCTGCAGATGGCTATGTGAGATATTAATGCTATTTTGCATTAATAGATATGGATGGATAGTTAATAGATATTATCTCAGTGCAGATGGCTATGTGAGATATTAATGCTATTTTTCATGAATAGATATGGATGGATAATTAATAGTTATGCTCTCAGTGCAGATGGCTATGTGAGATATTAATGCTATTTTGCATTAATAGATAAGGATGGATAATTAATAGATATTATCTCAGTGCAGATGGCTATGTGAGATATTAATGCTATTTTGCATTAATAAATATGGATGGATAATTAAGATATTATCTCAGTGCAGATGGCTATGTGAGATATTTATGCTATTTTGCATGAATAGATATGGATGGATAATTAATAGATATTATCTCAGTGCAGATGGCTATGTGAGATATTAATGCTATTTTGCATTAATAGACATGGATGTATAATTAATAGATATTATCTCTGCAGATGGCTATGTGAGATATTAATGCTATTTTGCATTAATAGATATGGATGGATAGTTAATAGATATTATCTCAGTGCAGATGGCTATGTGAGATATTAATGCTATTTTGCATGAATAGATATTGATGGATAATTAATAGTTATTATCTCAGTGCAGATGGCTATGTGAGATATTAATGCTGTTTTGCATTAATAAATATGGATGGATAATTAATAGATATTATCTCAGTGCCGATGGCTATGTGAGATATTAATGCTATTTTGCATTAATAAATATGGATGGATAATTAATAGATATTATCTCAGTGCAGATGGCTATGTGAGATATTAATGCTATTTTGCATGAATAGATATGGATGGATAATTAATAGATATTATCTCTTCAGATGGCTATGTGAGATATTAATGCTATTTTGCATTAACAGATATGGATGGATAATTAATAGATATTATCTCAGTGCAGATTGCTATGTGAGATATTAATGCTATTTTGCATGAATAGATATGGATGGATAATTAATAGATATTATCTCAGTGCAGATGGTTATGTGAGATATTAATGCTATTTTGCATTAATAGATATAGATGGATAATTAATAGATATTATCTCAGTGCAGATGGCTATGTGTGATATTAATGCTATTTTGCATTAATAGACGGATGGATAATTAATAGATATTATCTCAGTGCAGATGGCTATGTGACATATTAATGCTATTTTGCATTAATAAATATGGATGGATAATTAATAGATATTATCTCAGTGCAGATGGCTATGTGACATATTAATGCTATTTTGCATTAATAAATATGGATGGATAATTAATAGATATTATCTCAGTGCAGATGGCTATGTGACATATTAATGCTATTTTGCATTAATAAATATGGATGGATAATTAATAGATATTATCTCATTGCAGATGGCTATGTGAGATATTAATGCTATTTTGCATTAATAGATATGGATGGATAATTAATAGATATTATCTCAGTGCAGATGGCTATGTGAGATATTAATGCTATTTTGCATTAAAAGATATGGATGTATAATTAATAGATATTATCTCAGTGCAGATGGCTATGTGAGATATTAATGCTATTTTGCATTAATAGATATGGATGTATAATTAATAGATATTATCTCAGTGCAGATGGCTATGTGAGATATTATCTCAGTGCAGATGGCTATGTGAGATATTAATGCTATTTTGCATTAATAGATATGGATGTATAATTAATAGATATTATCTCAGTGGAGATGGCTATGTGAGATATTAATGCTATTTTGCATTAATAGATATGGATGGATAATTAATAGATATTATTTCAGTGCAGATGGCTATGTGAGATATTATCTCAGTGCAGATGGCTATGTGAGATATTATCTCAGTGCAGATGGCTATGTGAGATATTAATGCTATTTTGCATTAATAGATATGGATGGATAATTAATAGATATTATCTCAGTGCAGATGGCTATGTGAGATATTAATGCTATTTTGCATTAATAGATATGGATGGATAATTAATAGATATTATCTCAGTGCAGATGGCTATGTGAGATATTAATGCTATTTTGCATTAATAGATATGGATGTATAATTAATAGATATTATCTCAGTGCAGATGGCTATGTGAGATATTATCTCAGTGCAGATGGCTATGTGAGATATTAATGCTATTTTGCATGAATAGATTTGGATGGATAATTAATAGATATTATCTCAGTGCAGATGGCTATGTGAGATATTATCTCAGTGCAGATGGCTATGTGAGATATTAATGCTATTTAGCATTAATAGATATGGATGGATAATTAATAGGTATTATCTCAGTGCAGATGGCTACGTGAGATATTAATGCTATTTTTCATTCATAGATATGGATGGATAATTAATAGATATTATCTCAGTGCAGATGGCTATGTGAGATATTAATGCTATTTTGAATGGCATTTTCAGTAAAAAGTTGCTGTGAGCTTCCTGCCCATCAAAAGAAAGTGAACTTTCTGGAAATAGTGCTGTGGCTAAACTCAGCTAACTCAACACATATCGAATGTTGATAATGGAACATTCCTGGACCACACGGTTTATTTACTGAGATATTTGCTCTGTTTACAACTTCCTTTTGGAATAGCATTGTTGACAAATTCAAATTGCTCTGTTCTGTGTAAGGAACTGAGTCTAGAGACCAATTGCTTCTCAACAATTCTGTTTGAGCTAGTGCTGCCACATCATCTCCTGTGTGCCCCCAAGCAGCAATTATCCATTTCCTTATTTAATTTACTTGCAGACAAAAAGCTACATTTATATCTTATAAACAGTTTTTGTGGAGACTCATTCTACATCAACTTCTGAACCAAAACTGGAATTCTAAAGCCATCTGATTAGATTGCAAGCAAATAGTTCACTAAAAATAACTGCAAACCTCTGGCAATTATTCCAGAAAGTTTGTCCAACAAACACCAAACCTTTTTGTTCTTATTATGACTTTGGTAACATCTGGGAGCAGATCATAGGTAAAACGTTTGAAATTGATCAAAGAATTTTTCTATTAAAACACATGTTTTGGTTAAATCTAAACACGCAAATATTTTACTTTTGACATTCATTGATGTTGACCCACATGCAATGAATAAAAATGCAATTATTTATTTGGTGGTTAAGAATTATGTTGTGTGCTAATTGACTGCCACGTTTGCCCAGATTAACACAGACTTCAAAAATACAAGTCTGTGAAATATTTTAGAACATTCAGAAAACGTAAAAGAGGCCACATAATCGTAAGTGTATTTAAAATATTTGTCTGCTAATACTCCACAGATCAACCATGTTATTATTCCATTGAAAACAATCTGTGTGTTATGGCCCACCCTTCTCATATGTGCTCTTATTTTCCACAGAAATGTTCTTGTTCTTTACTCAAACCAATTATTTGAAAGTGATTGGGGATGGACCAATATTTTTAAAATTGTTTATATAAAGCTGTCACTTGGTTAAACAACATTCTTTAGACAAGTAAGCATGTACTCCTTCATTTGGCATGTATGAGATTCTAGTCCCACATCATTATAAAAGCAAAATTGCTGCAAACTCAAGTCAGGCTTTTTTGAAAAGTAAATTTATCCCAATGATTAAAAACCATTGACCAAATGGGGCTTAACCAATCTTGCATGTGGCTTCAATTTAAAAGATCTTCCTTATTCTATTTCCCACTCTTTCAGATTCAGATTTATTGTCAGAGTACATACAACCCCGAGATTCTTATTCCTGTGGGCGAGACAGAATTGCCACTTATTTGGTAGTGCAAAAGAAACTACACAGCGTACATGTAAATAGAAAGGAATGTAAACAAACTGCAATACAGATAGAAAAAAAAAATCAAAGTGCAAAAGAGTCCTTAAATGAGTCTCTGTTTGAGTTTCTTGTTGAGCATTCTGATGGTGGAGAGGTCACAGCTGTTTCTCGACCTGGTGGTGTGAGTATGGCAACTATACTTCTCCTGATGGTAGCAGTGCAAATAGAGCATGTGCTGGGTGATGTGGATCATTGATGATTAATGCTGCTGATCTCCGGTGGCAGCGTTCCCTGCAGATGTTCTTGATGGTGGGAAGGGTTTTGCCTTTGATGTTCTGGGCTGTACCCACCACATTTTGCAGGGCTTTACACTCAGGGAAGTTAGTGTCCCCATACCAGACCATTTCAATCCAAGAGTGATATTGGGTGGATAACTTCATAATTATTTTATTGTCATTTGCATTGTACTAGTTTCAAGATTCAATTTATTGTCGTAATAAAACTCATTGCACAAAATTGCTTTTGTCTGTTGTAAGGCAGACAGATTTTCCATTGGCAGAAATTACCTGAAGTGATTCTTACAGTCAGAGAAAGATGTAAAAGAGAGATCCGCTACCCCCATCACCAATTGTGTGTGCATTCGACTCCAGCACTCCTGCAGCCTCCACAGCCACACAGAGTCCAGTCCATATCATCGGCAACCCATATCAGAACTCCATATCAGAACCTCCAATATGATAAGGATCCATTCGGCATGCTCGGCACCCTTGCATCCCAGTTCCAAGACCTGATACCCCCTTCAACCAGTTTCAAGCCAGCCTCTAGCAGTCCACAGCCTGATGCAAGTCCCTTGACTGCTGTCACCAGCAGCCCACTGCCTGTCTCGTTCCTTCAGCCACAAAACCCCTCACTGGTCCACCACCATGGTCACCATCCTGTGGGTCGTCTCTGTTTCTTCTCAGATGGGGGGGGGGGCGTGGTCTCCCTGTTTTCTGGTGCCCAGCGCCAGTCCTTCGCTTCTCTGGAGTTTGCAACCCCTTGTGGCTGCTGTCGATGATAAGCATCACCATCTTGGGTCCAGACCCCGTGATCATGGGATTTTAAATAAAACTACCATTGGCTCCTTTAACTGGCCAGTTAAAGCCTGTATGAAGCTGACAGCAGTGGGACTGGGCATTTGGGCCCTGCGGGAGTGCTTTGACTGCTCCCCACTCTCCGTTCTGAATTGCTCAAGCAGAACAGGTCCTTGTAAAAAGATACAAAAGCAACTAAAAAAACCAACAATAGAATACTTAAGTGAATTAAAAAGAAAATCAATATGAAAAAAATCGATAATAAATAATCACAGTTATCTTGGGGTAAACAATCATTTTGTGGAGTGAGAGCAGTCCCTGATTAGTACTGTATAACAAAGAGAAGTTCAAGAACCTGATAGCTGTTGGAAATAAACTATTCTTGAATCTTGAGATGCTGGTCTTGAGGCTTCAGCCCGAAGGTAGCAGTGAGAAGAGGTGGTGACCAGTGCAATGGGGATCCTTTACCATGTTGGCAGCCTCCTTAAGGCAGTGCCTCACAGAGATGTTTGCAATAGGTGGGAAGTCCAAGCCTGTGATGAACTTGACTGTTTGTTACCTTCTGGAGCATCTGAGTTCATAGATATTTGAATTCTTAAACCAGGCTGTGATATGACTGGCAATATACTTTCCTTCGTGCACGCGTATAAAGTTAATATTCAGCAACATACCAAATCGCCTCAGGCTCCTTAGAAAGTAGAGGTTTTGGTGTGCCTTTGACACGGTTGCTGCTATGCTGGCTCCAGAAGAAATCTGAAATATAGATGACCACAAAGTTGAACATTCTAACTTTCTCCATCCCATCAATATGGAGAGGTGTGTAGTCCCTTAACCTCTCCTCCCTAAAATCAACAATAAGATTCTTGGCCTAGTTGTTGACTCTCATCCTCATCCAAACTCTCACCATAACTGTGAACCCTGGAAGTAACTTATGTATCGGTCTGCAGCAATTCGGGAAAGCCATGTTTGGGTGCAATTTTAAGATATTGTCCAAACAAAAAGGCAGCCTTCATTAATTAGTCCATATCTTGATCTTCAGGAATTCAGTGCTATGAACCTAACTATATTATTTAAATCTTTTTGGGAAAGTTAATTATATCCTTGAACCAGTATGATTCAAATAAGGTTGCCATATTTTAACAAACATGTCACATTTCTTTGTAAGATTGTTATGTTTTCGGGGGAGGGGGGTGGGGGAAGCACAACTTTTCATTTCCATATTCCAGTGAGTAATAAGGTGGGGGGGGGGGGGTGGTGGAGAGTTGGACTTCCATGCAACAGCGATACATCTCCTGGCTACCACTAGAGCAATCCTCGTGAACTGGAGGTTTTTAATGTAGGTTGGGGTGGGGGGCGGGGGGGGGAGAGGTGGTGTGAGATTTGGGCAATTATTTGCGACTGTAATTTTAAAATATTTATATGATGTATGTTATGTTCTATATGAGTCTTGCAAAAATTAAAATATTCAACAAAAAACTGTCATAAATATGCACATCTGAATCAATAATTATTCTTAAAATTGAATGTTGCCAAATCAACAGTTTCTGCAGGTCAGACCAGTCCAGAATTTGCTCTGCCATGATGAATAAAAATGGGAAAATGAAATAAAGGTCAGTGAATATGAACTTTGAAACCATAGATAAAGTCAGGAAGAATAACAGTGAAATCCTTTAAAGCCATCGCATAATGCTAATAGTTCCAACATGCTGATTGTATGTGACTTTGGGGATGTTTACAAAGGAAACCTTGCTTAGTTTTTCACGACTGTATGCAGTATTTTTTGAAAGATTAGCATTTTCAGCCTCATTAAAGTAGTGATATTTGCAAATATGTGAAATCTAGTTTTTTTTTAGTCCTAATTTAGGTACCTTTTCAGAATTGCTCCTTAGCAGAATTTTTAACATTCTTGTGTATTTGTTTCAAAATTACATAAATTTTTACTCACACTCTTATCCGAAAACACTTCATGCCAGATATCTGGTTTCAAGATATTCCTTAAATTCTTGGGTGCAGAATATCGACACACTTGTTTTTTTTTGGAAGTATGCATTATAAATGAGTCAACAGTTATAACCGAATATGTGAATCAGAATTTCTGAGTTTACTTGTGAAGAAATAAATAGAGTTAAGCTGTTTACCTAATTAAACTTGTTGTAACTTTTAAGAGTTCTTTGGATACCCTCACCTAAATAAAACCGAACTTTAGAAAGTTAAACGGACGCAGTGTCTACCCAATTAGGCTTAATTTGAGGAAAATGTTGTTGTTCCAACTGGTTTACTAGCTGAATCAACACATGATTCAGTATCTGCAGATTTTTTTTTGTTAAAACTGCACACCACTTGGGTCATTCAATCTTGCTTGGTCTCCACCCTCTCACAGACATTCCTTATTCTCTCCACCCTCCCTGCCACCCCCCCCCCCCTTCATAACAAAAAGGTTTGTTTTGTAAAGTTGCCTACTTTTGAGAAAAGGTCATTGACCTGAAACATTAACTCTTTCTCTCTCTCCTTCAATGCTGCCTCACCTAAGTACTTGCAACATTTTCTGTTTTTAAATGAAATTCACATCTGAGAAACTCAAGTGATTTAAATGTTAATTTTTTTTGAAACGCAACTACATTGCTAATTTAAGCTTTTTTTAAATGACAATGGCCTTGCATGTTCCCCTTAAAATATTGCCTTGGAATTTTCTGTTTCATTTTTATTGGTCTGTTTTCTTAAGTTATCATTTGAAACATGAGAAGTTCATAAAGTAGGTTTTAATTTTCATGTCTTAATCTAAAATATTTTGTTTATCATATAATCCGAATGTTATCGCATTTCACCAGCACATAATGTGTAGCTGCAAATGATTAAGTCAAATTTGACATTCAGAGAACATCTGTGAGTCACAACTAAAGAAATGGGGAACATAGAAATCAAATAAAATAAAGCTACTAAAACAAAATACCAGTAAGGAAATGATAGGACAAATCAAACACAGGTGACAATCAAAATTTAATAAATGAACAAAACCCAGTCAATTAATTTCTTCTAAATATTTTTTTTAAACCCTTTAACAGCACCAGTTGATTTCCTCCATCCCAATGTGTCAACAATACGGCCTGTCACATGAACATTTCAGCACAGTGCAGGCCCTTTGGCCCACAATTTTGTGCTGACCCTTTTATATCTACCAAAAAAACCCCAAACCCTCCGTACCCTATAACTCTCTATTTTTCTTTCTTCCTTGTGCCTGTCCAAGAGTCTCTTAAATGGCTCCATTGTCCCAGCCTCCACCACCACCTCTGACAATGCATTCCAGGCACCCACAATTCTCTATGTACTTTTTTTTAAAAAAGCTTAATCCTAATGTCTCCCCTAAATTTTCCTCCCTTCACTTTGTACAGATGTCCTCTGATGTTTGCTACTCCCACCCTGGGAAAAATGGTGCTGCCTGTCTACCTTATCTATGCTTCTCATAATCTTGTAGACCTCTTTTAAGTTACCTCTCATCCTCCTTAGCTCTAAGGAGAAAAGATCTAGCTCTGCTAACCTTGTCTGATAAGACATATTTTCCAATCCTGGTAAATCTCCTCTGCACCCTCTCCATAGCTTCCATATCTTTCCTGCAATGAGTCGACCAGAAATAAACACAATATTCTAAGTTTGGTCTCACCAGAGATTTATAGAGTCACAACATTAACTTCCAACTCCTGAACTCTATTTCCCAATTAATGAAGCTCAGCATACCATAGGCCTTCTTAACTGACCTATCAACCTGCATGACATCTTACCAACCTGA
Source organism: Narcine bancroftii (assembly GCF_036971445.1). NCBI lineage: Eukaryota > Metazoa > Chordata > Chondrichthyes > Torpediniformes > Narcinidae > Narcine > Narcine bancroftii. The sequence continues at coordinate 299,246,212 of NC_091469.1, forward strand.
AGGTTTGAACAATTATACAACATAAGCTTGACAATGTGGCAGATCTTCCTTTTATGTACAATTTAGGTTAGCCATTCTCAACATGGGCCACAACACCTTTAAGGGGGTGCCATGGACTGAAGTAATAAGATATGTTAAACAAACCAACTAAACACCTGCTTCACAGGGAAGGGGGCCATAGCCAAATTTCTCATCTAGGGTATGCTGTTTCTTCAAATATGCTCTCAGTGGTGAACACATGAGGGAAGGTTGGCAAGGAGCTTTTGAAGTGAAGGAGGCTGCCTATGCCTTGATTTGTCTTGACAGTCTGAAAACCCCTATCCTTGGATCACCAGCTGTCTGATTAATATTGTTCTCTGGGCTTGTCATCCACTCTTCTCTACCGGTCATCCAGAAATATCCCAGAAATATCCTCTAGGTAACCCACTGTTTATTTTGCTCATAATTTTCAAAGCCAGGTCACTAATCCATAACCAGAGCCATTTAACCAGTTTATTCAGAGATCAATCCCTTGTTCCACAGACTGGGGTCTCTCGCTAGCACATAATTCTGTTGGCTTTAGTCATTGTCTCTGAGACGCTCAAAGTCTCTGCTGTACTACCTGAACCTTTTGATTTCCACCCAGATCCTAATGCTGTTAATTGGTAGCTTCTTCCGGAGAGTCTGGTAATGACCAAGTGTTGGCAAGATTTTGAGAAGATGGAGGATGATGGGGTGAGTGCTAGTATGGGAGGTCACTCATTTGACAGTTCCTTGGGTCTGAACTGGTCTTCCCTCCACTGTATTGCTATTTCAATGTGCCCTCTCCTGGGAGAGAGGCTATAAGCAGTAGCTCATATATATTTATTCCTTCCTGTTCCTGACTTTATTGGCAAAAAACTGACACATTGACTGAGCAAATGAAAGAGAAATCAATCTTAAAAATACAACCTTCAGCACAGTTGTTCCCACATCATTCAGTCATCTCAGTGAGCAAATTCAGGCCAGCACTGCACGAATAACTGGTGGGAGAGTCAGTCAATTAACACAGTGCTGGGATGTTCCACACTAGGGAGCGCATTTATGTGAGGCTGGAGGGTAGATAACTAAGCAGCCACGTGCCCATTTTCCTATCTTCTGCTAAACCAGTTAAACTGGCAGTTACTATGTGAAAGGCTAGCATTGTGTCATACACTTTGGTCCAATATGGTAACAATGGGAATTCCAAGCATTAAGTTTGTGTTGCCTGCCACCACCAATATTAGGATAACTATATAACCATTTACGGAGCGGAAACAGGCCATGTTGGCCTTTTGAGTCCGCACCGGTTCACTGATTTTGTGCGCCCTCTTCAGGTATTGGTCCCGATAGATCTTCATTCAATAACGAGTGAATTCAATGCAGGTGGAATCAGTCGTAGAAATGTTTGTGAAATGTGCAGTTCAATACTTCTGGGCACATTCAATACAGGGTCAACTTGTCCGAGAAATGTTTTGTCAAGATGTTAAAATTGATCGTGTATAAAAATACTTTCAAAATTGATTGACTATTATAACATGTTATATATATATTGTGTATTATCTCTTTAGTGATTTTTAAGACATTTTAGTTATAACTGAATTTTAATTTGAGTTAAAATTCCCTTTAAAGGGAGAAGACTATTTAGAGTTGGCATGCAGGAATTGCTAGAGCAGCTTGCACACATACCTTTTGCAAATGAACCACAAAGTATCAGCATACAGCTTGCCTGGGAGAGCATGTGATTTTTGCAGGCAGGGGCACAATAGTTTTGCTCTGAGAGGGAGGGTGTGAAACAGAGAGAGAGGAGGCAGAAATCAGTTCCAGAAGTACAAAGCTGGCAAACCTTTGGAAGACTGTCTGGTCAAAGGAGAAGGCTGGCTATCTGAAAGGTGCCAATGTGAACTTCCATTAGTCAGGCCCAACAACTAACAACTGCTTCATCAATGACCATTCTTTCATCCCCAATGTGAAAGTACAGCCCCTGGTTTCCAGCATCCATGGGATTGACACATGTCTGATCAGTGAATTTTTGGTTCCTTAAGATTACGTGCTGCATGATTTGTGAAGTATGCAATATTTATTTTCGCAATTTTTTTTGGCTGGTTGCTTGAAGCTGCCAGTTGCTTGATATTAAAGTATGCAAAAAGGAGTCATTGTTGCCAATTTTAAACTTCCATTTTTTTTTACCTACCTTATATACCCTTGTAGTAGAAGAAACAGTGTAAAAGTTGACTCCCTATTTTTGGCATTGGCTGCCCGCCCACCAGAGCTCCCAATGTCCTGACCCCCGTCTCTCACCTAGGCCCTGGCACCCCCGCCCATCTGAGTTCCTATCACCCTGGCGACGAACCCTCCACTCAGCCACCTGCCCATCCAAGTTCCTGGTGCCTTGAATGATGCAGGAACCTAGCGCGGTCAGAAGTAGTATGTGTATAATAGTTGACCTGCACCCCCCCCCCCACCTAAGTTTTACCCTTAAAATTGGTCCCCAAACCTTGACTATTACATACAATGCAATATTTATTTTCTCTTTTTTGGCTGATTGCTTGAGGCTGCCGGTTGCATGAATTCCAGATAACAGGAGTTTTAATGAATATTCATGACCTCATTGAAAAGCATTCCACAAACTCTATTAATATATTCAAAAGGAGTCATTGTTGTCAATTTGCAACATAGAACTAGATGAACAACAAAGTGCAAGAATAAGACCACTCAGCTCCAGACCTCATCTAAATATGGAGTAAAGTGCTGAATTCCAGAAGTCAGGCAAGTATGACTGCTCTTCATATCAAGGCAGCAGTTGACCATGTGACATTGAGGAATCTTGATAAACTGAGGTCAAAGGGCACTAAGAAGTAAATATTGCCAATGGATAGCAGCATAACTCACACAAAGATAGCTACTTTAGGTACCTGGAGGTCAATCAGCTTGGCCCCAGAGCATTGTCACAGGAGTTCTTTGGAGATATGATCCGAAAGCTCTCTTCAAATCAAATATATTACAAATTGTTCACATCGTGTTAGATCATGCACCGACAATTGAAAAACAGTTTCTACCCTGGAGCAATCAAACGCTTCAATGAACCTCACAACAGGGTTCTCAAGGTGCCCTTGCTAGGTACTATCAGAATCAGAATTTATGGTCATGAATATGGCATGAAATTCATTGCAAATATTGCAAATCAATTAGTGCAAAAAATAAGAGAAAGTGAGATAGTGTCTGTGCTTCGTTGTCCATTCTCTGGGTGGTGGGGGTCCTTGAGGATAGAGGCTAGTTTCTTTCAACGCTGCCTCTTGCAGATGTCCTCAATGGAGTGGAAATTGATGCCTATAGATCTCTGTAGTTCTCTTTATCTTGTCCTGTGCATTGACATATCCTCCATACCAGACAGTGTTGCAACCAGTCAGAATGCTCTCCACGGTGGACCTGTAGGAATTTGCAAGAGTCTTCGGCAATATTCCAAATCTCCTCAAACTTCTCACTAAGTATAGCTGCTAGTGAGCCGATTTTGGGATTGCATTGACATGGAGGGCCCAGGACATACCCTCGGAGCTGTTGACACCCATGAACTTGAAGTTCTTATCCTTTTCCACCACTGAACCCTCACTAAGGACTGGTTTGTGTTCTCCTGGTTTCCCCCTCCCTGAAGTCTACAATCAGCTTCTTGGTCTTGCTGACACTGAGTGTAAGGTTGTTATTCCGGCACCACTCAACAAGTTAATCTATTTCCCGTCTGCGATTCTGCCAACAATCCTGACATCATCAGCAAATTTGTAGTCAGTATTTGAATTGTGCCACACAATCGTGGGTGTAGAGCGAGTAGAGCAATGGGCTCCCACTGATCTTTTTACAGTAGCAGAATACCCAGCACTCTTGCTTTCCTACCTGTATGTGCATTAGAATCGACTTGCTGGTCTGCTCATGGGAGAACCCTTCTCGCAAAACCAAGTATAATGTGACAATAAATTTGAACTGATGTGGGCTTGGCTTTGTGCTCCGTGAGCTCAATGCCACACTATTATCTGATAAATTACAAACTCCAAGTGTCTCATAGTATTTCGAAATTCAAAAGCTGAATGATTTCTGTCCACTTGCTTTTGTCTGGACGAAGTGATACCTCAGAAAAGTGATTTAGAATGTGAGTTTTTTTTTAACCCTGTCAATAGCTTCCAGTATCAGTGAGTTGCTCTTTATATCTGCAGCTCTTGCTGATCTTGCCAAGTTATTTTTGGCTTGTACTTGAAAACAGACCTGTGAATAGTCAAATGTCGATTACAATGAACTTGAATTAAATTCTGTTTTGAAGCATAGGAGGAGTGACTGAATAGTGAAGGATGCTTAACTTATTCATTGCCTATCGTGTAAATCATTAAACATTTTCAAGAGTGTGGTTCCTTCGTACCATTATTGTAAATGTTGTTAGCTAAAGTGCAGGGTGAGCACACAGGGTGGTTTTTCAAGAGTGTGGTTCCTTCGTACCATTATTGTAAATGTTGTTAGCTAAAGTGCAGGGTGAGCACACAGGGTGGTATTTTCCAAGATGGTTCTTTTGGACTTTGTTCAGTCATTAGAATTAATCTTTCTTTCCCTTTGGTCTTGGGTGTGTGTCTTTTTTATAAATAATTTAAAAGCAGCAGCAGTGTCAGGAGGATTCTGCTGGATCATTTGGCATTCTTTAAACTTTGTAGATTACAGAGAAAAGATAAATTGTGGGGACGTAAAGGCATTCAGCTTCTCAAGGTTTACAACCTAGCATCCTGTGTATTTTCCCTTAACCATTAAGGGCCATGCTTTCAGCTTTCGAGGCCCACAACTCTTTCCACCTCTTGACCTATCCTTATCATCTTGTGCTTAGAATCTACCCCTTTGACAAAGCATTTATAGGCTGGAGTTCACTGCCAAATGCTAGTGAATCTCAGCTGGCAACAGTAAGCCACGAATATTCATGTATGAACTGACAAACATGGATGCTCTTAACTTCTCAATCGACCTTTGGCACCTCCTCGGTTAATGCAGCTCCTTGATGGCTTCCTCCTTGAATACAGAGCTCAGACCAATCGAAGAAAAGTTCCATTTACGTGATCTCTGACATTCATACAAGTAAGTGAGAGGAACCCCTGGGAGACCATCCCAAATTTCTGCCTAACTTGATCAGAAGCTGAATGTAAAAGCATAAAAAGAACTTCTTCAAGAATATACATTATTTAAATTCAGCTTTTTGAAATGATGAGTCAGAATGCAGATGGAGATCGAGATTTGTTGTGCCAGAACAACAATCTTGCTCTTGAATCATCAAGACCAAGGAGAATATTGTGGATTTTAGGAAGGGAAGGCCTTTCTACATTGATGGGAGGGTTAGTACCTTGAAGTTCCTGGGATTGCACATATCAGTGAATTTCTCCTGAAGCCAGCACACCAAAGCAACAGTGAAAAAGACATACCAACACCTCTACTTTCTAAGAAATCTGTGAAGATTTGGTATGTCATTGTAAACAGAATTTCAACAGGCATACTGAGGAAAGTACAGTGACCTCCCAAAACATTGGTGATGTATCTTCACTTTTGCTACCTAAAGGCACTGTTTGGCCTGGTGAGTTTCTCCAGCATTTGTGTGTTTTTTTCATAGTGACTGGTGCATAACAGTCTGGTTTGGTAATTCAAGTAAAAAACACAGAAATGCTGGAGAAACTCCAGTCTAGCATAGGAGGTAAAGATAAATAACGATGTTTAAGGACTGTGCCCTTCAAGTTACAAGTAAAAAGCAGACAGGCATCTGAATGGGGACACAGGGTGCAGAAGGGGACCAGTGAGAGAGATTCTCACAGAATTCCCTTCGAAGAGAGGAGGAGGATTTCTTCAGGGAAGGTATTTCTTTCACTGTAGAGCAGGGGTGTCAAACTCAAATTCACGGAGGGCCAAAATTAAAAACTTGGACTAAGTCGAGGGCCGAACTAAATATTTATTGAAAATTTTCAACAACATCTGCATGTTTTCTCTTCTTTCAACATATGTAATGTTAAACTTTTTCTTATTAAAATAAATGTTTAATAATAGTTTTGGATAAACTCTTTCCAGAAGCATTAACAAATGAGAAATAAAATATTCAATAAATAATATTTCTCTTTAGAGGATTTGTCAAATGTTGCTAGTGTGCTTTCGAATAGTAAAATCTGAGGGCTATTGAGAATGTGGGAGAATAACATGATTCCTGAAACAATCAAATGGGTGACTGATTGTGGGCATGAACTCTAGCAGGGTTATTTGCCATGCCCTTTTTCCATTGGTACAGATATCCTTTGATTTACACACTTTTCAAGTTTTATGCCTAATGAGCTTGTATGCCTAATGAGCAGGTGCAGGACCATTTTTAACCAGGAATATATTGATCACTGTGACATGAAACTATCGTTTTATCCTGAGATTAAAGTTCATAATCCTTACTCAGGCCTGTGTGCGGGAGGGCGGGGTTTGCGGGCGATCGGGTTGGACAACGACAGTGCAGGGGCATCGGCTCTCGCTGCAGGGCGGCATCTCAGTGGATCAGCGGCCCCGTCACCGTGAGTCGCGGGTCGGCCTGCGGCAGGGAGGGGGAGTGGGCAACGGTCCTGGCGAGGTCAGCCCCCCCCTGAGTTTCTGCTGGACCCCCCTTGACCTGCTGAGTTTCTGCTGGACCCCCCTTGACCTGCTGAGTTTCTCCCGGATCCCCCTTGACCTGCTGAGTTTCTCCCAGACCCCCCTTGACCTGCTGAGTTTCTCCCGGACCTCCTTTGACCTGCTGAGTTTCTCCCAGATCCCCCTTTGACCTGCTGAGTTTCTCCCGGACCCCCCTTGACCTGCTGAGTTTCTCCCGGACCCCCCTTGACCTGCTGAGTTTCTCCCAGACCCCCCTTGACCTGCTGAGTTTCTCCCGGACCCCCTTTTCTTTCCGTGCCCGTGTCCCAGGACCTTTCCAGGGCAGTCTCAGCGCTCAGGACCGCGCTGGGATCCCGGTCAGCGGTGGAGGAGCAGGTGAGCATGGCTAATCCCGATCCAGCCCACGCCACTCCCAAGATTGGCGGGGGGTTCCACCCTACCTGCCCGACGAGCCTCGCTCTCCACGTGTACTCCGGGCACCCGCCGCTGGTCCAGTGGGAAGGCGCAGGGCAGCCGGCGGCCGGCGCCCCCATCGCCCGGCGGGGAGCCCCAATCTTCCCTCCAGCGTCCTGACTCCATCTGCAGCTCCAAGAAACGCTGTGCCACTGGGGTTGCGGGCGCTGGGAAGCGGCCTTGGCTTCCCCTGACACCGGCCAGGCCGCGCTGCGGAGGGGGGGTGGACGGGGGGACACGACAGAATGTTTATAAAGCCACCCACTACTACTTTTCAAGGACCAGGATTTTTCTCTCTCTCACCCTGGGACACAGCGGTTACTGTGCATGCGCTATACTGGCGCGGCAGCCAGCGGGCCACCTCTAATACATTTTTGATATGATCTTACGGGCCAAATATAATTGCATCGCGGGCCAAATTTGGCCCACGGGCCAGAGTTTGACATGTGTGCTGTAGAGCAACTGAATAGTGTGAAACACAAAAATCTGCAGATGCTTGTAATTGTAGTAAAAACAGAAATGCTGGAGGAACCCAGCAGGTCTTGTAATGTCCATAGGAGGTAAAAATATATAATCGACATTTCAGGCCTGTGCCCATCTTCAAGATGTGAGTAAAAAGCTGAATTAAGTGGCAGGGAGTACAGATGGGGAGCCGGGAGAGAGATTCTCACAGAATCATTTCAAATGCCCATCAGTTTATCAGAGTCTCCAACCTATCATCTATTCAAGACTTCTATGTGAAGCATTGCTACAAGAGGGCAGCCAGCATCATAAAGGATCTTCATTACCCATCTTCATTTTTGCATCTACCTTTCAGAAAGTGCAAACTCCTGAAGTCCAGCACCTCTAGGTCATGAACAGTTTTCTTTGCCAACAGCTATCAGGCTCTTAAAATTTCCTTACTACTCACCAATAATCTACTCCAGAACTACAAAAAGATGGCACTATTGAAAGGCCACATATTTTCTTGATCAAACCTTAAATGCAAATATTTATTTATCCATTTATATATCTTTTGTAATTATTATCGCTTTCTGTACTCGGGTAACATTGCAACACAGTACAAGCCCTTCAGCGCATGATGTTTTGCCAACTTATGTAAAGCTACTTCACAATGTATATTACTATGGCTAACATATGAGGAGTGTTTGTCGGCTCTTGGACTGTATTCATTGGAGTATAGAAGAATGAGAGGGGATCTCATAGAAATGTTTCAAATTCTGAAAGGACTGGACAGAGTAGATGTGAATAAGTTATTTCCCTTGGTGGGTGAATCTAGGACAAGAGGGCACAGAATTGGAGAGGACCCATTTAAAACAGAGATGAGGAGTAATTTCTTTAGCCAAAGGGTTGTGGATTTATGGAATGAGTTGTGGCATACAGCTGTGGATGCCCGATCGATGGGAGAATTTAAGGAAGAGATTGATAGGTATCTAATTAATCAGGGTATCAAGGGATATGGGAAAAAAAACTGGAAATTGGAACTAGATGAGAAAATGGTTTAGCTCATGATGGAATGGCGGAGCAGACTCAATGGGCCAAATGGCCTACATCTGTTCCTTTTATCTTCTGATCTTTCCTGAACACAACACAATAATGGCATTGTGACTAAAGCATGTCAATGTCCTCAGGGATTTGTGGAGGCTTGTATGACATGGGAAACCTTGGCAAGTTTCCTTAGACACATGCTGGAAAGTGTGCTGACCAGCTACCTCTGAGTGTAAAGCCCTCCCAAAGTTAATGGACACAGCCAAGGACATCACAGGTAAAACCCTTCCCACTATTGAGAACATCAACAAGGAACACTGCCATTAGAAAGCACCAGCAATCATCAATGATCCGCATCACCCAGCACATTGCCCTGTTCTCACTGCAGGAAAGAGGTATACGTGCAACAAGACTTGCATCATCAAGTTCAAGAACAGCTGCTACCCCTCCACATCAAACTCAATCAGGGACTCATTTAGGGACTCTTACTTGTGCATTTTATTGACTTTTTTCCCCTTTCTGTGTTGCAGGCAGTTTGTTACAATTCTTTATTTGTTTACATGTGTACACTGTGTACAGTTTCTTTTTGCACTACCAATAAGTGGCAATTCTGCCACGTCCCAGGAAAAAGGATCTCAGGGTTATATGTGATGTCATGTATGTACTCTGACAATAAATCTGAAATATGAACCTGAATTTATCTACCTTTGGTCCACATCACCTGAAACCTTTGCCGAACAAGGATCTGTGGATCTTCTCTAAGACAAAAGTAATTCACTCAGCATTTTTAGTTTTTAAGAAAATAATTTCCCAGTTTCCATGGGGCTACTTATGGATGTATTATCCTGATTCAGCTCTAACTGGTACAGTCTCCTATACAAAACCAGAGAACAATTACAGCACAAAAATAGGCCACTTGGCCCCTCTTGTCTGTGCTGAACTACATTTTCTTGCCTATTCCCACTGACCTGCACTCAGTCCATAGCCCTCCATACCTCTCCAATTCATGAACATGTCCAAATTTCCCTTAAATGTTAAAATCGAGCCTGCATCTACCACTTCAGCTGGAAGCTTGTTCCACGTTCCCACCACTCTCTGAATGAAGAAATTCCCCCTAAACTTTTTCCCCCTTCACCCTTAACCCATATCCACTTGTTTGAATCTCACTCACCTTCATTGGAAAAAGCTTATCGACATTTACTCTCGATTTTCCCCTCGTAATTTTAAATACCTCCATCAAATAATATTTTATGTTTTTCATTCTTACTTCTAGTACTGACGGATTTTCTAATATTTGCTACAGAACGAGTTTTATTGAAATGAGAAAAGAACCTGAAAACTAATTCATATTTTGTTAACAGGTATTCTTAAAACAGTCATGCATTTACACTATAAAGACCTACCTATTAAATAGGTAGAGAGAGGGGGGAAATGGTTTGGAGTAATTGCAAGATATTGAATTAGTTATTGCATCATATTACAGCAGTGCAGAAGGAAATATCTAAAAGAAAAAAAAAATGTTTTCTATTGGTGAGACAGCTTAAACCAGATCATTATGCCTCTCTGTGGCTATGCAATTAATATAGGTAGGTACTTGGCGATCAGAATAGATATGGAAACACAAAGGATCAGCAGTCTACACTTTGTGGCTATGACATTGTGTGTGTCTTACAATCCATATGCCTCAATCCATAGAGTTTTTGTAAACAAATGATTTGACCAGATATCTTTGTTTATCCGTTCACTCCATAACTAGATAACCCTGGCTTTATCCTTTCAAATTCAACCCACCCTCATGGCAATTTAAGCTTCTCTTGTCTCCTTTTGAATTCCTATGAAGGTCCTTCAGCCTGAAACATTAGCTCTGTTTATCTTCCTACAGATGTGGCCAAATCTGTTGAGCATTTTTGATTTTAGATTTTTTTAAATTGATTTTCAGTGTCCACAATTTTTTAACATTTATTTCCATGATCTCCACCATGTAGTGTGAATGATGGATGTGACAGGTTCTGGATCCCAAATGATCAACCTCTATGCATATTGTAATTACTGGTAAGTGGAAAATTCTAGGCTGGCCCTCCAGTACAGTCATTCTCAACCTTTTTTTATTGGTGATGGCTTGGCTCGAAGTTGATGGGCCTCCTTCCTCGTGAAGCAGTCAAGTTTTGTTTTTTTTCCGTACTTCTCTCCTACCAACTACATAAGAACATTTTGCATCACGTGAGATGAAACAAAAACAAGCTTGTACTTAAAATTGCTGTTCACCCCCCCCCCCTCCCCACCCCACCCTGATGGCCCAGGTTGAGAATAGCTGCTCTAGCGTGTGCTGTAGAGATGTGGTCCATGTGCTCTCTTGGCTGAATGTTTACTTTCAAAAGCGAAAGCATTGTACGATATCCTGGTGATTATGTATCTCTTAACCATGTCATTGAAATAGATTGTCGGGGTACGATGATATTGCTGTTTATGGGAGGTTGCAGTGCACAAACTGAATGCACTTTTCATGCCATACAAAATGTCTGCACTACAGGTACCTCATCGGTGACCGAGTGCTTTGAGATGTCTTGAGGTCATAGAAAAATCAGTAGTAATACACATCTTTCCTTCTAGCTGTACCTTTGCTTGGCATAAGAGTTTTCCAATGTCACAGAATCAGAACTCAGAAGCTCTTTAAAGCCATTTATCCAACTACCAATTAAATTCAAGTTCAAATTCATTATCAAGCAATTATACAAGCACAATCTAGACAAAGTTCTCCAGTTCTCACTGCAAAAACACACAAGCACACATCTGGACATAAAACATATACAGCTCAGACAAATGATACATATACAGTATGTTTATACATATATAAAAATAAATGTTGTTTAATAAATAGTAGAGTCTCAGAGTGTTTGTACGAGCAGTTCATTCGGTCGTTCAACGGGCTTACTAGCCGTGAGAAGCAGCCTTTGCTCAGTCTGTCGGTTCTGGCTTTGGTACTCCTGTATCTCTTTCCCGTTGGGTGCAGCTGAAAGATGCTGCGTGCGGTCCTCAATGATTTTGCAAACCCTCTTCAAACAACGATCCTGGTCGATCACATCAATTGAGGGATGGAGGGAGACTCCAGTGATCCTGTCTGCAACCCTGTGGACTGAACTCCAATCCAATGCTCTGTAGCAAATGTACCACGCTGTGATGCAGTGAGATAGAATGCTCTCGATAGACCTCATGAAGAAAGTTGACAAGATGGTGCCCAGTAGCCTTAAACTGCCCCAGTCTTCTGAGGAAATACAGTACAACTCCATTTATCCAAAATGGTTGGGACCAGGCCTATGTTGGATAAACGTTTTTTTTTGGATAACTGCTCGTCTTTTAAAAGCAGCCCAGTATTAACAGCAAATCACTTGTAACAGTATTTAAACAACAAAAAAAAAGAGAAGGCTTTTCAACCAAAGAAAATGATGGCTGCTGCCAATTACCGACACCTCCCCACCGAGGCCTCGTTCCTGGCGGGATCCCGATGTCCCTGCTGCTGCCTGGAACCCAATGTTCCCGCTCTTGCCGGGAGGCCGGTCTCCTTGATGATGCCAGGACAAGGGATTCTTCTGACCATGCGGCTGGGAGACAGTGGAACATAGTTTAGTAGGAGAGAAAAGTCAATAGGGGAAAAATGGGACGAGAGAGGGGAGGGAATTACCTGAAACAAGGACAATAGTCGTTCTAATTTCATGTTGGGTGAATTTTCTTTTTCAGCCTGTGAGGTCAGTTCAGCTCTGAAAAATATTTGGATAAATGAGGATTTCTGAATTGTTTTGGATATCATCGTTTATCTGAAATTTTTTTTTTTGATAAATGAGGATTTCGGAGACTCCGATTTTGGATAATTGGAGTTGTACTGTTAATACAAAAACTGTTGGGAATACTCAGACATTGGGAGAGAAAAACACTGAGAAAATGTTTCAAATTGTTGATGTTTTAAAGTTTAAATTCAAAAGGTTTATTACTGAAATTATTTAATTCAAATGTTACATCTTTTCTCCAGCTTCACCTTCTAAGACCCATTTTTCTCCTCGTGCCTCCCTTTCTTTCTCATGCGTCTCACAATTTCATGCTAAGATGCTATTAAATTGGTGTGTTAACAATGGGTCGGATTGGAGCATTCACACTGAACAAAAAAAAAGCCAGTTCAGTGCTTCCTTTTACACAGCAACCCAGCATCCCGATGCAAAAGGAGGCGGGACCTGCAGCATTACAGCGGTGGCATCCCGGGAAGGCAGGTAAGCTTTTTATAATGGAGTTAGTGCGAAACGCATTGCCTCTGATACTACCTACCTTGGGATGAAAATCCCATATTGGTCCTGTTCACACAGGCAGGTGAAAGAGTAAATAGCCAATTAAATACTGGCATTCAGGAGTAGTATGAAACCACCTTTTGTCTAGAATGAGTCAACTACACCTGTCTTGAAACTCCACCCTCTGTCATCCTTCATCCCTCCCTGGTTCACCAGGGTCCTACTAACCTTTATCTAATTGCTCCCACTCCATTGTCATGATGTCGGCTATCTCCGCTCTACAGCCTCAGTCCTGATGAAGGGTTCTGACCCAAAATGTCAACAATTCTTTTTCTCCCACTGATAATGCTCACCCCACTGAATTCCAAAAGCAGGTTTTTTTGCATCATATTCCAGCATTTGGAGTCTCTTGTTTCTCCAAGGGCTGGTGATACCTTCATGAAGGGCTTAAGCCCCAAACATTGGTGAATAAAGTACACTGTTTGACCTGCTGAGTTTCTCTAGCATTGTGGTTTTATCTCAGGGTTGTATGCTATGTCATCTATGTAGTCTGACAATAAATTTAAACTTTGAACTTTGATCGGCAATCATTAACAAGCCTTCATCGTACTCTTTTGGTTAGATTTCAGGGTTGCTGGCGATGTGACCAAAAAAGTGCTGAATGTTGTCTGTAAACATGCTGATTAATGGGAGGTGTAGAAATAACATAAATAAACATGAAATCTATCATATTATTTTCTTGTTTTACATATGATTATTATTAAGTTTAGCTACTTGTTATTTTTACTTTCAATGAGAGTATCACAATAATTATTTATTAAATTGCACCATTTGGGAACATGCCATATTGTGCATTATTACTTTGGCTTGGCTTCGCGGACGAAGATTTATGGAGGGGTAATGTCCACGTCAGCTGCAGGCTCGTTTGCGGCTGACAAGTCCAATGCGGGACAGGCAGACACAGTTGCAGCGGTTGCAAGGGACAATTGGTGGGTTGGGGTTGGGTGTTGGGTTTTTCCTCCTTTGCCTTTTGTCAGTGAGGTGGGCTCTGCGGTCTTCTTCAAAGGAGGTTGCTGCCCGCCGAACTGTGAGGCGCCAAGATGCACGGTTTGAGGCGAGATCAGCCCACTGGCGATGGTCAATGGGGCAGGCACCAAGAGATTTCTTTAGGCAGTCCTTGACCTCTTCTTTGGTGCACCTCTGTCTCGGTGGCCAGTGGAGAGCTCGCCATAGAACACGATCTTGGGAAGGCGATGGTCCTCCATTCTGGAGACATGACCTACCCAGCGCAGTTTGATCTTCAGCAGCGTGGATTCGATGCTGTCGGCCTCTGCCATCTCGAGTACTTCGATGTTGGAGATGAAGTCGCTCCAATGAATGTTGAGGATGGAGCGGAGATAACGCTGGTGGAAGCGTTCTAGGAGCCGTAGGTGATGCTGGTAAAGGACCCATGATTCGGAGCCGAGCAGGAGACAAGATAAACCACAATTTCATTAACCTTGGAAAATGATTTGACCAGGCTTGATGGATGAGTCATTTATTCAATGTTCAATTCAGTGTTTAGCTCAACCTTACAAAGTGCAGATTAGATGTTTTTAAAAAAATATATATATTAAAAACTCAAGTTACATTTCAAGTGTAACAGATACTGCAGCAACTCTGATGTTTCCACGTGAGATAAGGACTTTCATCAAAAGGCACATCCCACGTGCAACAGTTAATACAAACAGTGGATGTAAATATAAGTACAATAATTTACTAAGCTTAATTATATAAATAGAAACAATGCCTATCTACCACTGATTAGACTACATGAGCAAAATGCATCTGTTTTCAGATATTCAAACAAATTGCGGGCTCTGCAATTTAGGTTTTTGGATCTTATTACCATTTTGTTTAATTTAGTGTCCAATGATCTTCATCTATGGTTTTGGTTGTGTGTGAGTGGTCTCTCTTCTCTGCAATAAATCCCCATCTCAATTCTTCCATTCAAAAGGATTAACATGATTAACTCCAGACTCCCCTGAGTTAAACAAGATCACCTAAAGATACTAACCATTGTGTGATAATGTAAAACATGTGATGGCAAATCAGCAGCTTGATTTATATCCCTGCTGATTTTTATTTCTATTCATATAAAATATTGCAGTTGCTGCAATATCTGTTACACTTTAAATGTAACTTGAGTTTTTAATGTAGACTTCTTTCTGAGCTATCAATCCTTAATTGCCACCCATTCTAATTCCCCATCTCTTTTCTTGCTGACATGTCTGTCCATGATCTCATGCACTGCCAGACTGAGACCACCTGTAATTTGCAGGAACAACGCCTCATCTTCCATCTGGGTGACATCGACTTCTCCAGTTTCCGTTAAATCCCCTGCCCCATCTTCATTCCCTGTCTCCTTTCCTCTAGTTCTCGCTCTCTTTTCCCTCAGTCTCCTTTCACAGAGCCAAAATCAATTCTCACTCCCATCTTATCATATCCAAATCACACCTTTTGTCTGTTGGTCTGGTCTCCTCCCCCTCCCATTCTTCCCCTTTCTCTCTCCAGTTTTTATTCAGATGACTGCCTGCTTTTTGCTTATACATTGAAGAAAGGCTCAGGCCTGAAATGTCGGTAATATATCTTTGCCCCCTCAAGCCACTGCAAGACCAGCTGAGTTCCTCCAGAATTTTTGTGTGTTTTCAATCCTTTATCCCACCCTGTCAATGCATTTGTAAAAGTTATTTAAAAATATTTGTCCAAATAATGTTCATATTAGGCAAGTTCAGAATTTAGTGAAGAAAAAGAAAGTATGTACTGAATTTGAATCTGAATTTCAGTCGAAAACCGGATGCTGCTTAACCTACTTCTGAAAATTACATTTATAGTTTGGTTTTGTAACCTGTATTAGTTTTGGTTTCCCTTCATTAGTTTAATTGAACTACATGACAAGGTTCTGCTCATATGAGTTAAAAACCCAATGCTGGAGAAACTCAACAGGTCAAACCGTGTACTTTATGTAACCAAGAGAAAGATACAAAACCAACATATCAGGCTTGAGCTCAAGGTACTGATGACACTGTGCATCAATTTCTTTTTCTCACTGGCATGTCTCCACTCTATTGTTGTCCCTTTGGTGTTGCTATTTTAATTGACTCCTCACCCCTTTTGGAGTTGAAGCTCTTGGAAATTAATTACTCCCAGTTTACTCAGTCTGGGTCGAGAATTCACATTCTACATGGCACCTGGTTCTGCTCCGAAAATATTGAGCTTTCCCCAATTGTTTTGTTGACCTTTAAACCACGCCAGCCTCGTCTCCCACCTCCAGACCCCCTCCAAGAGCTGGAGCTGTACCTGATTCGTTGATTGATCTGCCACTGTGCTAACCATTTGAGCCATTAATAGAGAGCCGTTGTCATACCCACACTCCTGTTCGGCTCCGAATCATGGGTCCTCTACCGGCACCACCTACGGCTCCTAGAACGCTTCCACCAGCGTTGTCTCCGCTCCATCCTCAACATCCATTGGAGCGCTTTCATCCCTAACGTCGAAGTACTCGAGATGGCAGAGGTCGACAGCATCGAGTCCACGCTGCTGAAGATCCAGCTGCGCTGGATGGGTCACGTCTCCAGAATGGAGGACCATCGCCTTCCCAAGATCGTGTTATATGACGAGCTCTCCACTGGCCACCGTGACAGAGGTGCACCAAAGAAAAGGTACAAGGACTGCCTAAAGAAATCTCTTGGTGCCTGCCACATTGACCACCGCCAGTGGGCTGATAACGCCTCAAACCGTGCATCTTGGCGCCTCACAGTTTGGCGGGCAGCAACCTCCTTTGAAGAAGACCGCAGAGCCCACCTCACTGACAAAAGGCAAAGGAGGAAAAACCCAACACCCAACCCCAACCAACCAATATTCCCCTGCAACCGCTGCAACCGTGTCTGCCTGTCCCACATCGGACTTGTCAGCCACAAACGAGCCTGCAGCTGACGTGGACTTTTTACCCCCTCCATAAATCTTCGTCCGCGAAGCCAAGCCAAAGAATAGTTCAAGTTGCAAGTCTAGGATCTTATTTTAAATATTTAATTAGCTATAGCATTTATTTTTGGATTGGATAAAACTTCAACAAAAATAATTACTTCAGTTTTAGATGCCTTGGTTCAGATCAGCAAGAATAATTATGACTCTGACCAATATGTCTTTCAAGCCTGGCAAATATATTGGAGCAGAAATTATGACTTTGTGTGTATCAAAGGATTGGCTCAGAATCCCAACTTGATCGGCAAGGTTGAGTTGGGCCAAAGGGCCTTTTCTATGCTGAATGACTCAAAGCTGCCAATATCAAAAGTAACCACCAGTTTAGATTTAAATCCAGCCCATCAGAGAAGCCGAATGTGGACTCTGAACTCAGGAGATAGGTGCCTACTCAGATTATAGTTTAGTTCTGTTTTAGTTTCACTGATTAAACAACCCCACCTGTTAATTTAAAACAACAATAAAAATGCCGATGGTGGAAATTAGGAGTAAAAACATAAAATACTGGAAACTCTGCAAGTCTAGGAGCATTGATTCAGATCCAGGAACTTACATAGAACCCAGCTGTTCCTCTGCAATAGAGATTTTTTTTCTGATTATTCCTTAGCTGTTGACCATAATCTATTCCAATTTGCAGCCTTTGATCTTTTCTCCGTTCCATAGCCTTTCTTCTGTTTCAGGCCCCTTTCATGACTCAGACCATCAGTTTCTCCTTGGTTTGTCTTTATCTTCATCTGACAATGCCATTGTTCTCCCATTGAGCCTTGTATCTCCTCTACACTACACCAGTTCTTCTTTTGTTCTTCTTCCCTTATTCTCCATTTCCTGGATTATTTCTGGGGCTGAAGGCCTGTGTGCCCAGCAATCAGCCCACATTGGTCTGGTTTTTAATGTTTAAAAGAAAATTGAAATGTCGACATACATCACAGGCCATTTTTGGCACACGAGCACTTGCCACCCTGGTACGCTTTGAAGGGTGGGAGGAAACCGGAGACACCTGGGAAAGCCCACACAGACACAGGGAGAATGTACAAACTTCTCACACAGCACGGGATTTGAACCCCGAGCGCTGTAGCATCGTTGCGCTAACCATGCCACCAATACTGGTTGTAGTGAGACAAATAATGGTAATCAGGGCCTGGTGTTAATTTCTGGGGAAAATCAATGATCGTGCTTGCAAATATGCCTTCATGATACTAGGAAATCCCACTTCTTTGCTTCCTCTCAGGTATTTCCAATCTGTTTGAAGAATCGCATTGTTTTTTTCATCCACTCACATATACTATTAATCTCCTTTTCTACAAGGTACCAAACTGGTTCAGATGTCGAGTGTTTAAAAGTCTGCACTAATTCAACGAATGAGTATTTGCATAATTTCAGGAACACTGCTGATGGTAAAATGTACAACATGAACATGCTCTTGAAAAGGCAAAATCATTACGTTTTAATGCACCACCCTTTCATTCTGGTGCAGAGAGTTCGGCCTACTGAATAACGCAATTTATTTTTCCTTTCATAGTAAACAATTCTTCCCTGATACTACAAGGATATTATGGTTCATACAGATTAGATCTATTTGTTCAAAAGCCTTTCATGCACAATAATGCATTTACAAATTGAAGTAACAAAAAAATGTTCTTCACTTAATTTTAATGTTTAACAAATGCATCTGTTTGCATGTTTATAGTTTGAATGATTCAGTCTTATCCAAGTGAACACTGCTTTAGCTAGGCTTCATGATTTTGTATGCCAGACACTTAATTCCTGTACGTTGGGCCGAGTTTGTTGCTGTGAACATTGAGTTCGACATGCAAGATTCATTTTCAAAATTAAGGTTCCTAACCAGTAAAAGAAAAAAACAAGGCCACTAGGATATTTTTCTGTTCCTTTTCTGTTATCGTATTACAGCTACAATCTTTCTGGAATGAAACAATAGCCTCAATTACAGGTCAGGAGAAATTTGGTGCACACCTGCATTTGGAGAATTTCCAAGGTTCATGCTTCAGTGTTTAAGGCTATTTGAATTGGTTAATATAATTGTGAAGTGAATAGATTCCATTTCACTGACGATTGTTAGATGATAAAATAATTTGGAACAGAAAATAACATTCCTAAATGTTGAAGAGAAAAACTGTGCCTTAAATTTCTTTATGACATAAGAGTTCATTTCAGCTTATCAGGTCTACACGAGCTCACACTGCACTCCATTCCTACACCATCTTCTTGGGATATGGGAGGAAATCAAAGTCCCCAGAGAAAATCCATGCAATCTCAGGGAGAATGTGCAAACTCCACACAGACAGCGCCAAAGGTCAGGGTTAACCCAGGAGTTGCGAGGCAGCAGCTCTACCAGTATGATTTGGTGCTGCAGTAATAATAGGTTATTATTTATTTATAACATTATTTTAGTTAGAAATACAGTAAAAGTCCAAAAATCCAGATGCCAGAAATCCAGACCAAATCCAAACTATCAAACTTTTTAATTTTAGCAGGCTTTTGTGGGGTGGCGTGGTTATCACAAAGGAATTTATTTATTTATTTGTATACTGTATTTTTCTTTTACAATGCTCATTTTTAAACATGATTTCATGCATTATATACATGGTTTTTTGTCAGTGAAAAAAATTGTTTAAAATTTTGTCATGTTGACTTTATTTTTCTTTAAAACTGCTTGTTTGATAAATGAAGCGTGCTGTATTTGCTAATGAATAAACAATCAAAATTTACCTGTTCATCTCTTCTTTATTTCTCCTTAAATTTGAATTTTAAAAGTACTGCCTGAGAATCCAACCCATCTCTGAGCAGTCCTGATATTTGGACTTTTACTGTGGAGGTTTTCAAATGAAGTGGTACGTTCTTTGTGGAAGATTTCAAATAATAACATACCCCTGGTTCTTCTACCTCATTCCCTAAAGATAGTGCGGTGGTACACCACCGGCCTACTGCAGGGGGCAACCTCTGACCCTGCAGGAGTGTAAGGGGACAAAACAACACCTGGCTGACTGTCAATCAGTTGGCCTGAATGGATCAAGTACTACCCGGTAGAAGCAATCATCGAGGCACACGAGGGCGACATCCTGGACTCCGATCGGAAGAGGTTGGTCCTACTCCGGTCAAAGCTGGGTCCCCGCGCCTTTCAGGTAACCAAAGGCTGCTCCATGTACAAGAGGGCAATGGACACTCTTGAGAACTTGTACAAGCCCCCCATGAATGCGGTCTGTGTAAGGTACCTCCTCAACACCTGAGCCCTGCAACCTGGGGAGACGGTTAAGTCTTACCTGGAACACTTGCAAGAGTTGGCCCGACCGTGTCTGGCTGAACCCTGGGTAGGTGTAGAGGAGGTCAAGAGGCTGATCCGGGATGCCTTCGTCCGAGGGAAATGCTCGAGGGCCATCCGGCAGAAACTGCTGGAAGACAACATCTATCCCCTAACCAGGACTGTGGAAGTAGTCCAAACCCTAGAAGCAGCAGCCCTGCACATCAAAGCCTTCAATTCCAGGTTCCCCCAAGCTCCCTCATGGCCCTATCACATTGCAGCTGCAGCCCCAGGCTGAGCTGGGGAAGAGAACATTGCTGTGGCAGGTGCCCGACGCCCCTGTAAGTACCGTGGGTCCTGGTCTGGGTCAGATCAATGATCGTGCCAAAACTGCCCAGCTAGGAACCAGTATTGTTCCCGATGCGGCAAGAAAGGCCACTTTGCAAAAGTGTGCCTCTCTAAACCTGCCGGCAGCTCAGTGGCCCTCTATGACCTCCCCCGCGGACTCCCCCACGTGCGCGTGCCGGACGGCGCCATTGTCCCCGCGATGACTTCCCACTTCCCCGACTTTGACCAACCAACATCCGGCCTTGCCAGCAATTGTCACAGCATGTCCTGAGCATCTGCACCAGCCCCTGCCCCCACCCTCACCAGCGCCGCTCACTGAGAACTACAGCGATGTCACTTCTGGCTCACAGTGTGAAGTCATTTCCGGCTGACGTATCGACGTCACTGCCACCAGCCGTGATGATGTCACTTCCCTCGGCACAGTAAACACAGCTGGAGAAGGAGGCCACGCATGCAGCGGCCCCCCACATGCCGCCGCCATCTTGGGCCAGGCAGCGCCCGACGTGGAGGGCTCCCGACAACTTTGAGAATGACGTGGTCAACACAGGCGATGACCAGGCCGCCCTACCTATGCTCCCCACAACTCCGGGTGCCATCAGCTGCCGCACAATGCACCCAGCGACTGACGGCAATGTGGTCAACATGGGCGATGAACAAGCCGCCCTATTGATGCTCTCCATCCCTCCAGATAGCGACAACTCTGACTCTGAGACAGTCCTGGCCACCACCACGCTGACCAGGGACATTCCCCATGATCTCAGACGCTCGATGATGGATGTGTGAGTCAACGGGCAGGTAACAAAGTGCCTGTTGGACAGTGGCAGCACCGAGAGCTTCATTCACCTAAGCGTGGCCCACTCCCTAAGATTAAAAGTCCACCACACCACCTGCTCAATCGCCCTCGCCACCAAGGATAAAACTGTTGGTACCCTCAGGTGCTGCTCGGTCGATATAACGGTGGGAGGGGAGACATACATAGGATTCAGGCTCCTGGTCATACCCAAACTCTGCGCACCACTCCTCCTGGGCCTGGATTTCCAGTGCCACCTGCAGAGTGTCACCCTTGCTTTTGGGGGGCCCCAACCTCCGCTCACATTGCACAGCACGCCAACCTACCAGCCCTGGCCAACCTGCAGCCTCTCCACACTGCGCATCACCCCATTGGAGCACTTTCCACATCTTGCACTAGGCTTCAAGCCGATTGCTGCCAGAAGTAGGCGCTATTGCACTGCAGACAGGGACTTCATCAAGGCGGAGGTGCGGCGACTCCTGGCGGAAGGCATTATAGAGCCCAGTAACAGCCCTTGGAGAGCCCAAGTCCTGGTGGTCAAAGGGGGGAAGTAAGCTGAGGATGGTCGTGGATTACAGCCAGACCATTAATCGGTACACCCAGCTGGATGCCTACTCCCTGCCGAGAATAGCCAACATGGTCAATGAGATAGCCCGTTACCAGGTTTTCTCCACGATTGACCTGAAGTCGTCATATCACCAAATCCCTATCCACCCGAAGGACAAGCCCTGCACTGCCTTTGAGGCGGACGGTCACCTGTACCAGGTCCGCCGAGTTCCTTTTGGTGTCACGAATGGAGTCTCTGTCTTCCAGCGGGATATCCCATATCAGGATAACGTGACCATCTGCGGCCGAGACCAGCAGGACCACGATGCTAATCTGGAAAAATTCTTCCAGACGGCCGCAGAGCTGAACCTCACTTACAACAAGGAGAAGTGTGTGTTCAGCATCACACGCCTCGTCATCCTGGGGTACATCTTGGCCCATGGAGTCGTTGGCCCAGATCTGGAAAGGATGTGCCTATTAATGGAGTTATCCCTCCCCACCCCCCACGCTAAAGGTCCTCCGCAGGTGCCTGGGACTGTTCTCTTATTACTCGCAGTGGGTCCCTCGCTTCTCAGACAAGGTCCGCCCACTGGCCCAAGCCACATTTTTTTCCCCTCATAGCCACATGAGGCGCAGGCAGCCTTCACCTGAATCAGGCAAGATATCGCGGACACCACAATGCAGGCTGTGGATGAGGGCTCCCCCTTCCAGGTGGAGAGTGATGCCTCCGAGTTGGCTCTCACTGCTACCCTCAACCAAGGGGGGGGGGGGCGCCCCATCACTTTCTTCTCCAGGACCCGCCACGGCTCCGAGTTAGGGCACTCCGCCATTGAAATGGAGGCCCAGGCGATTGTGGAAGCAGTCCGCCACTTGCTCCACTACCTGGCCAGCAGGAGATTCACGCTCCTCACAGGCCAGCGGGCCTTGGCGTTCATGTTTAACACTACCCACAAGAGCATGATCAAGAATGACAAGATCTTGCGCTGGAGAGTAGAGCTGACAACCTACAGGTACAACATCGAGTACTGCCCCAAGAAATTTAACGACTCCTCTGATGCCCTCTCTCTCACCTGTGCATCTATGCATGACGACAGGTTGCAGGCATTGCATGAGTCCCTCTGCCATCCAGGTGTCACCTAGTTGTACAATTTCGTTAAGTCCCAAAATCTACCGTACACCATCAGGGACATCAGGGACATGATCGAGGCCGGTCGGGTCTGTGTGGAGTGTAAACCCCGCTTCTTCCATCCCCCCCAGACAAAGGTTATAAAGGCTACTCGGCCTTTCAAGCGTCTCGGCATGGACTTCAAGGGGCCCCTGCCTTCCACAAACTAAAATGTCTACTTCCTCATGGTAGTGGACTAATATATGCTACCCTTTCACCATCCCTTGACCTGACACCTCCACGGCCACCATCTTCAGGGCCTTGGGGCAGATTTTCACCATGTTTGGCTACCCCACCTTCATTCATAGCGACCGGGGTTCTAGTTTCATGAGCGACGAGCTGCGTCAGTAACTGACGGTGAGGGGCATCGTGACCAGTCGCACGACAAGCTATAACCCAAGAGGCAACGGGCAAGTGGAATGCAAGAATGGGGTGGTTTGGAAGGCAGTCCTCCTGGCTCTCAGGTCAAAAGGGTGGGCCGTTGAGTACTGGCAGGACGCCCTGCCCGAGGCACTCCATGGCATTCGGTTACTGCTGTGCATGGCTACTAATGAGACCATTCACGAACATCTGTTCTCATTCCCCAGGAGGTCAGCGACTGGAATGTCACTCCCAGCATGGCTCACGTCCCCGGGACCGGTGATTCTGCGTAAGCATGTAAGGACACACAAGGCCAAAGCCCTGGTGAAGCAGGCTTTCCTCCTTCATGCAAACCATAACTATGCTTACGTTAGGTTCGGCAGTGGCAGGGAGGACACCGTCTCAACCAGGGACCTAGCACCAGCAGGAGCACCCACTACACCATGCCACCCTCCAACCCAGGATGACACTGACTGCGCATATATCCCTGTCCCCATGCAACTATGGTGCACACAGGGCCTCCTTGACCACTAGGGGCCCGCTTCAGCCTTAGGAGACGAACCCGCCTCCCCATCCATCCAAGACGACCTGCATACGTCGACCCCAGCACCCTTGGCCACCCCTCCGCACAGCACCACACCAGCCACACACACCCCTGCCGCAAGCTCCCCCCACTTCCCCTCTGACCAGTGATCAGGAGCCAGTCCTACAATGGTCACAGAGACCCCGGCGGCCACCAAATTGTCTCAGCCTGTAAATATTATATGTACATAGTGGGTGCGATTCCTTGTTACTGCCCACCCACCCCCCCCCCCCCCCCCCCGGGACAATTTTAAAAAAGAGGGTGAATGTGGTGGCATACCACCGGCCTAATGCAAGGGGCAACCTCTGACCCTGCAGGAGTGTAAGGGGACAGGACAATACCTGGCCGGCTGTCAATCAGTCGGCCTGAATGGATGAAGCCCCACCTGGTTGGATGTCAATCACCCTCCGGGATATAAGCCTGCGCCAGCCTCCAGAGGCCTCACTCAGAGTTGCTGCAGCCACAAGCCAGCCTAGCTCTGTGGAAGTCTTTGTGGATTAAAGCCTGTTGTACAGTCTTTACCTTGTGTGTGTCTGATTCTGTCTAACAGCGCACCACAGATAGCAAAGGTAATAATGTTATCAGAGCAGGAGTAGTTAAATTTGTAGAAAGAAAATGGAAAAACACACACAAATAAATCATCATATACAGAAAACAAACAGACTTGCAGGTTACTTGGAATTCCCTCAACATCTTTAAAATGTTTTTTTTTGTGAAAGATATGATTCAATGTGACTTCAGTCAAATTGGATTTTAAATAAAGTATTGCAACACTCAGTATGTAGTGCTAAAGATACACAAAAGGTCAATGATTAAAGAGGGACAAAATGAAAAAGGCTGGAAATGCTATCATTTTTTTGTAAAGAGAAGGTGTCTCCTTTATTAATGCTGTAGATTGGAAGCTTAGTAAATGTTTGGTAAATCTGGAAACTAAAGGCAGGCTAGGAAATTAAAACTTCAGCCATGGAAAGGGAGATAATATAAAAGATAATAATTGACTCTGTAGTCATTCATTAACCGTAAGAGGAAAATGCAAATAGTTATAAGGGTGTGAAAAAATAACAAGGGTCAATAAAATCAAAAGAATCTGAGATGATGAAAGGTATTTGAGGGGAGAAACAAAAATTGTAAACACATGGAAAATTTTGAAATGAATCCTTAAAATCAGCAGGTTACAGAATGAAAATGAAAATCAATTGTTACCAGGTGATGTATAATTCAAATCACATATTGGAAAAGTGAATATTAGCTCAAATGGACAGAAAGTTTCTCAGGATATTCTGTTTGGTGGTCTTGTCTTTGGACACTAAATTGATTTACGTTTAATGACAATGTTTAGATTATGCATGCGTTACTTCTCTTGAGATCTTGTGTTTTTTGAGTTATTTCCATTGAAGCAGCTTCCTAAGATAGGCACACATTCAAGGGAAGTTAAAGAAGTTCATAAGTTCACTTGTACTCTGTGATAGGATCACTCTGTTAAAGATTGTGATTAATTAGACCCAGACTGCTTATTTTTTCTGATCTCTCGAGAACCATGTGCAAACTAAACTAATGCAATGTTGTAAAGACAATCATTCAGCAGTGAAGTGCCGATGAATCCCGCACTGAAGGCAGTGGATCGGTACACTGTTTCGTGTCTGTATTAAAGATGACAATTTCATTTTCAAAAATCACACTGCCTTTTCAAAATTATCACTACCATAATCAACTGCAATGATTCCAAAGATGACTTGAAGATATATTTTGTAACCAACAAATGGCTAATTTTTAAAGAGAGAATATTTCAGGCTATTTATCTTAAGATAAATATTTTTATCCAAACACAGGCATTAAATGCAATGAAACTTGCTTTGCGATTGTTTATTTTCTGACAATTCCAAGCAAGACATATTTATGTGAAATGAACATCAGACAATGTCCCCATTTTTGGTATTTATTTTTTGCTTTTAATTTTTAATTTAGACACACAGCATGGTAACGAGGTCTTTTGCCCCACGAACCTGTGCTCCCAATTACACCCAATTGACCTCCATCCCTAGAATATTTTGAACTGTGGGAGGAAACCAAATACAGACACAGGGAGAACATATAGTGCCTGATTTGAATCCACGTCGCTGCACAGTAACAGCATTGTGCCAACGGCTACTCTAACTGTGCCACCCTTATAATAACCATGCAGTTTCATTGCTATTATTTTGTAAATAGTAAAATGTTAGTAATATTCCAGATCTGACATTTTTAAACCCTTAAAATTTGGTGCCAAAATAAAGGCGCAGAATCTAAAAATATCTGATGGCTCTGGAAACCAAAAATGATTTCTTAATGAAAACCAATAGAAAACTGTAGATGCCAGAAATATGAAATAAATAGAGAAATGCTGAAATATTTAGCTGGTCAGGCAATAGCAATAACAGTATGGAAAGAGAAGTTTCAGGTCTGAGTCATTAGATCTGGGAAACAGGGAAAGTAAGTTCATTTTCAGTCGTGGAATAAAGGGAATATTTCTGATCGGGGCAACCAAACGACTTACCGGTCATATGGTAAATAAGTAGCAGATGATGCTTCTTTGTCAGTCTAATGCGTTGCTTCGAAGTCTACTGTGGTACATGACCAGTAGGCAGACCCTGTAAATAGAGAAAATAAATCAAAACCATAACAGGTCGAAATGGCCAATTCTGATAGAGATATAAAGAAAGGGTCCAATATCTAAATTTGAATCTTAAAGGTTGCAATATTCCCAGATGGAAGAAGAAATGTGGTTCCTTGAGCTTGTTCCGGGGCTCTTTGCAAGAGGGAGAACGTTGAAGAAAAGTGGTTATCCTTGTGAAAACTGCAAGTAGGGTTGAATGCTAAATCTCAACAATAATCTCTGACAGGGACATAGATGGGAGGGGGATGGAGGGCTACAGGGTGCAGGTCAGTGGGATTAGGTATAATAAAAGTTTGGCATGACTAGAAAGGGCGAAGGGCCTGTTTCTGTGCTGTAATGTTTTATAGTTATATGGTTCTAAATGTCATATTGTAGAAGCTTTCATGTTTGTCACCATTTTAATTATGGGGCTTTGGGTCACTGATGGTAAATTAATATAAAAGTGCTCAAGCATATAAATAAACTATATAAATAAAGTTTAAAAAAAAGAATATAGATATGATTCATGCTCTGAAAGTGATTTAATTAAAGCTCTCAATCCTAACAGTTTGAAAGGTATGAAGGAAATATTCGGCGAGATGGGATCAATGTCCAGAAGAATTTATATTTTGTCTTGTAAGTTCTTTGTTTTCAAGGGTCCACAACAGGTCCTTCTCACCCAGCAGTCAGTTCTTGAGGCTTGCCTGGTCCTTGTTACCTCAAAGTTCTCGATCAAGCCCCTCTTTGTGTACGTTTGGTCCACGCAAGTGATAATATTTGTCTGATTCCCACTGGCCTATGCCACATTAGCACAAATCTTCATTTCTGGTATTGAAATGAGGAAATAACAAAAAAATAACCCAGGCCCTTAGCGTGATTTCTTTTGCTTTGCGACTCCAAAAATAGCCTAAAAACAGAAATTCAGAAAATTAATTGCTGCCAGTGAACTTTTTCAGCTGAATTGTGGACAATGACAGTCATACTCGTCTCAAAGTTGTATGCTTAGTAACGATTAAAAGCATCGACTTGAGTGTAGTTTCTGTCATGAGGTAACGTATGTTGACATATCCCTATGTTTGCATAGTTCAAAGATATTTTAATAAATATGAAGATTCAATTTCACAAAATGCCACAAAAATATGGTAACTGTTCAGTGTTCATGGTAAGTCATCAGTCCACTCGTCTTCCCATCCCATAGGCATTTCAACTGCAATGATTGGTAAGGGGAGCTGGATTAAGGCAGTTGTATCATATCTCTACCACACAATACTATGCAACATTATGTTACTGACAAAGAAACAACTGCCTGAAGAAAATTGTCCTCTGTGACTATTATTCCAGAGAGTTAAAGACATATTTACAGATGGTTAATTATCTCTTAAACAAATGCCGTATCACATTTTCATCAAATATCTCTTGCGTTATAGATCATTTTCCAGTTCATAATTGTGAGTTTATTGCTGGTGAACTGCATAATATTCTGTAAAGATGATGGTTGGGTAGGGAATTTGTAGCAGGAAATTTGATGACAATGAAGTGATTGAAAAGGAATGAGAAAAAGAATAATTATTCCTGTTGCTATTCAGGGAAGAATTTGCTTTTGGTGGAATGATTAGAGAGGTTTTCTTTCATTGGGTAACATAAGTATTAGGAGTGCACAGTTGGCAAACAAAAAAATCCTCTGTTACTTCAGGGAGCATTAGGTTTCAAATGCAAAATTAATTTTTATTGCCCTTGGCAGAAGTAAAGTGAGCGTTATGACTGTTACTTGAAATAAGATTCTGAATTCCAAATATACTTTTAAGTATAATTGTTTTTCAGTTCATAGAACTGGACAAAAAGTTTGTCTGGCCATGCCGGCCGGTGTCAGTTTTCTTCAGCCTGCAATCAAGCTTCCAGCATTTGATCCATTGCCCTGTGGGTCAGTGTTCAGGTAGCATTTCAATCTGTTGAATGTTTCATCAGCCTCCCAGGCAGTGAATTTCAAATCCCTAGGTTTTCCAAAACTATCTTCTAATCCTTGCACCAGTTACTTCAAAGCTACACCCATGCTGTTCCCTCCACCACTGCCCTGCAATGTTTAGTTGTCTCTGAGGGAAAAGAGACTCAGCTGCTCCACATGTTCAGCTTTATGCCCCCTACTGGCCAGTGGGACTGGCCCAGGTATGCCCAAATTTGGGCAGGTGATTAAAGGAGCCAGTGGTAACATGTGTGCACTTTTTAAAGGGACCAATGACAAAGTGAGTGCTCAGCATAGGTGGTCTTGACCTGGATTGAGAGATGTGGTAGCTTCCGACCAGGTTCCTGCTGGAGAGGTCACATGAACCTCCACTCTCTTCAATTAAACCTCTCCTCTGCTCTGCCAAGGATATATGGCGGTATATTCCTAAATCCCTCTATTATCCTCTTTTTTCTGGGCATCCTTGCCAAGTTGCACATTCCCAAATGCATTACTTCACACTTCACTGGATTAAAATCCATCTGGTATCTTTCCCCTCATTTGTATCTTCCTCCAATCTAAAACTTTCTCTCTCATTGCCAATTTCTGCATAATCTGTGAACCTCTTTATCAGGCCTTTACACCGAGGTCTAAATTAATAATGTATTTCAGAATCAGAATTTATTTACTTGAACGTGTTGCGAAATTCATTGTTTTGCGGCAGCATTCCAGTGCAAGTATTGCTATAAATTATATTTCAAAAAATAAATAAATATTGCAAAAAAATAGGATAAGTGAGGAGGTGTCTGTCATTCATCGTCCATACAGGAATCTGATGGCAGAGGGGAAGAAGATGTTCTTATGCCACTGGGTGTTTTTTAGGCTCCTCCACCTCCTTCCTAATGGTAGCAGTGTGAAGAGGCTGTGGGCTGGGTGATGGTGGTGGGGGGGGGGGGGGTCCTTGAGAATAGAGTGCTTTCTTGAGACACCTTCTCTTGTAGTGGAGTGAAGACTGATGCTCATGACGTTGCTGGCAAAGCTAACAACTCTCTGGAGTTCTTTTTTCCCTGTCCAAACCAGACAGAGATGCAACCAGTCAGAATGCTCTTCGTGGTATGCCTGTAGAAATTCCGAAGATTCATTGGTGACAAACCATACCTCCTCAAACTCCTGTTGATGAGCCTTCTTCATGATTGCATCGACATGGAGGCTCCAGGACAGATGCTGAGACATAAGAATTTGTAGTTCTTGATCCTCTCCATTGCTGATCCCTCAATGAGGACAGGTTTGTGTTATTTTGATTTTCTCCTGAAGTCCACAATCAGCTCCTTGGTTTTGATAATTTGAGAGCAAGGTTGTTGTTGTGACACAATTCTATCTCCCTCTTCATTGCTGTCTGTGATTCTGTCGATGACCGTGATGCCATCAGCAAATTTGTAGATTGTGGTGGTACTACTGCAGGGGGAAACCTCTGTAGCTGCAGGAGAGTAAAGGGGACAGGACTACACCTGGCTGGCTGTCAAGCAGTTGACCTGAATGAATCAGGTGTCAATCACCCTTTGGGATATAAGCCTGCACCGGCCTCCAAAGTCTCTCAGAGTTACTGCAGCTACAGCCAGCTTGGCTCTGTGGAAGTCTTTGTGGTTTAAAGGCTGTTGTACAGTCTTTACCTTGTGTGTGTCTGATTCAGTCTAACAGCGCACCACATTGATGGGGAAAGGTTTCGGGGGAACATTAGGGGGAACATCTTCACCCAGAGAGTGGTGGGAGTGTGAAAAGAGCTGCCAGCTGAAGTGGTGAATTTGGGTTTAATTTTAACAATTGAGAAGAATTTGGGCAGGTATATGGATGAGAGATGGACTAGTTTCAGTCCTGTGGGGCTAGACAGAAAAATAATTTGGCACAGTCAAGAAGGACTGAAGAGCCTGTTTCAATGCTGTAATGTTCCATGGTTCTCATGTGAAACATTAACTTAGGTCTCCCTCCACTAATACTGTCTGACCTGGTTGGTACTTCACATTCCAGAAAACTGCAGAAGCTGGGAAACTGAAATAAAACCGAATATGCAAGAAATACTCAGTAGAAGAGACAATATCGAAGGAAAGAGAAGCAGCTGATGTTTCAAGTCAAAAACCTTTATGAGAACATTTCCCTGATCTTAAAGTTAACTTGTCTTCTTCCTCTCCGTGTTCTGACATGTCTTTGACCTGATTTGTTAACTCTGTTTCTCTTTCCACTGGTGCTGCTTGACCTGTTGTGTATTTCCAGCATTTTTTTTGTTTTTATTGTTGAGTATTTCTATCATTTTTTTAAGTATTTATTTTCATAATCATATAATCATATAACAATTACAGCACGGAAACAGGCCATTTTGGCCCTTCTAGTCCGCACTGAACTAAGTCTTCTCCTCTAGTCCCACCTACCTGCATGCTGCCCATAACCCTCCATTCTCCTCCCATCCATATACCTATCCAATTTTTCCTTAAATGACAAAATTGACCCTGCCCCCACTACTTCTCCCAGAAGCTCATTCCACACAGCCACCACCCTCTGAGTGAAGAGGTTCCTCCTCAGGTTACTTCTAAACTTTTGCCCCTTAATTCATGACCTCTTGTTTTAATCTCTCCTACTCTCAATGGAAAAAGCCTATCCACATCAACACTATCTATCCCCCTCATAATATTAAATATCTTTATCAAATCCCCTCTCAACCTTCTATGCTCCAAAAAAATAAATACCTAATCTGCTCAATCTTTCTTTAAAATCTAGATGCTGAAACCCAGGGAACATTTTTGTGAATCTTCTCTGCGCTTTCTCTACCTTGTTGATATCCTTCCTATAATTCGTTGTCGTTTATTTCAGTAATTATTATTATTTCCAGTTTCAGCATTTACAAGGTTAGCTGACAACACAGAGTAAAAGCTATGGCTTCCCGTGACTAAAGTATATAAATGACCAAACTGTCGCAATTCTTAATTTCTTTTGATAACCACGTGGTTGTTTTCTCATTTTGATTCGGTAACAATTGTTTTCAGTAAAAGTTGTACAGCAGCAGGTCAAAGTAAAAGCTAGAGACATCCATCAGCAGTATTCATCAAGGATCCACACCACCCACAACACACTCCGTACTTGCTGCTGCCAACAGGAAAGAGGTATAGGTTCCACAGGACTTGAACCACTAGGTTCAGGAACAGCTGCTACCCCTCCATCAGTCTGCTAAACAACAGAATCAATCAGAGACTCATTTAAGGGCGTAAGTAAAACAGGAAAGTTTGCAGATACTGTGATTGAAGTAAAAACACAACAGGTCAAACAGTGTATTTTTCATACCAAAGATAAAGATGCACAACTAATGCTTCGGGCTTGAGCCCTTCATCGAGGTATGAACAAAATGTGGGCAGGTAGCCAAACAAAATGGCAGTGGTGTGGGGAATTATATGCATCAGTCTCAAGCAATTCTCTAACTTTTTAAAATATATTCAACTTGAAAATGGAGTCAAGGAGACCTCAGAGGGATTGGTGACAGAGGGTGTGAGGAGGCTTTTTGCATACCTAATTGTCACTTGCACTTTATCTCCAGGGGCTACTGCCTACCGCTCTGCTTGGTTTAGCTTCCCTGTCGTGTTTTTCCTCATTTACCTGGTGGCTGTAGCAATAGCAGCTATAGATGATCATATACGGTATGGAAAGAGGCTGTTTTGTCCTTTGGCCCTGTCTGTACCCACAGTGCTGAAGTGCCAATGGTGGAGAGCTTTAAATTTTTTGAAGTAAATTATCTCCAACAATCTATCCTGATCCAACCATGTTGACACTATGGCAAGAAAGTTCACCAACATATCTACTTCCTCAGAAACTGAAGAAAACCCAGCATGTCCCCAAAGCCCCTCCCCAGTTTTCATGCATGCACCATTAAAGATATCCTATCCGGATGCAGAAACTGCTCTGCCCAAGGCCACAAGAAACTGCAAAGAATTGCAAACAGAGCACAGGCCATCATGCAAGCCAACCTCCCTTCCATCGACTCCATCGTCATCTCCTGCTGCCTTGGGAAAGCAGCCAACATGATGAAATACACACCCCACCCTGGTCGCCCTCTCTTCTCTGCCCTCTCATTGGGCAAAAAATATACGTGAAATACATGAGTTTGAAAACACACACCTCCAGCTTCAGAAGCAACTTCTTTCCGATTGTATCAGTCTCTTGAACGAACGTCATAGTTAAAAGATGATGCCTTGCACTGAATTTTTCTCTTTGTACTATTACTGTGAACTTTTACTTTTCTTCTTTCACTAGCTGTGGTACAAAGTAAAGGTTCACTTGCCAACTCAATGATAGTACACAAAATAATATTTTTCATGGTCTCTCAGTACTTATGACAATAAAATACTGAAAGAATTTCAATTCTATTCCATCCAATTTAATATGTTCATACGAACCAAGATTTCTATCTACACTAATATTGTTTGTTTGCCTGCTTTTGGCCCATATTGCTCTAAGCTCTTCCTATCTATGTACCTGACCATGAAATAAGTGGTGGCTCAGTCCTTGGCTGTATGAGCAGAGATTGATCCAAGTGCCCACATCACATCTGCAAATTCCCAAGATCTGAGTTATCATTGCTTGTGCTGCTGTGTGATGGTCCCTGGATTCACCTTGTGCTGCTGTGTGATGGTCCCTGGATTCACCTTGTGCTGCTGTGTGATGGTCCCTGGATTCACCTTGTGCTGCTGTGTGATGGTCCCTGGATTCACCTTGTGCTGCTGTGTGATGGTCCCTGGATTCACCTTGTTCTGCTGTGTGATGGTCCCTGGATTCACCTTGTGCTGCTGTGTGATGGTCCCTGGATTCACCTTGTGCTGCTGTGTGATGGTCCCTGGATTCACCTTGTGCTGCTGTGTGATGGTCCCTGGATTCACCTTGTGCTGCTGTGTGATGGTCCCTGGATTCACCTTGTGCTGCTGTGTGATGGTCCCTGGATTCACCTTGTGCTGCTTTTGTTCGCATTGCCTATTTCAGTAGTTCCTTCCCACACATAACTGGGATGCATAAAGTGCAACCATGTTATGTCTAAATCCTAATTAAATTCAGGAAAGTCCAGTCTAACTACGTAAGTCTGTTTTCTTTTATCCATTCAATCTTCCTTCCTCTGCAGTGGCAAGGAAGAAACAAAAAGGTGGTGCTGCTGTAATAGCAGTGGTGCCGCTGTGGCTGAGCAGAGCACGGTGAGATATCTGCTTAGTCAATATGCTGATGGCCCTGTACAGGTTTTAAATGGCCTGCAAAATGGACTGGGAATATTTATTTTTAACATTGACAAACCCATGGAGGTCTGTGCCCAAGATGGCTGGTGCTTGTGTTTGGAAGTGGAACCCAAAGGTTGCCAGCTCTGGAGGATCAGTGGACTGGCGCAGGACACCAGAACGGGAGGACACTCACATATCAGGATGAGAAGCCTTGGTGAAGACCTGACAGGGAAGATGACAACAGCAGCAACAGGGTTCGTAGGTCAAAAAACTCACATGAACCTGTCAGCTGTGGGAGACTAGCTCATGAGAGCTAGGCATTGGGTCCAGGATTCGTGAGGGTGTCAATGGCAAGAAGGGCTCCTGAAGGGAGTTGATCTCCCGATCATATTGGAGGTTCAGAACTAGGAGCTCAGGTTCATTACTGGAATGTACAGGAGGTGGGAACAGAGGAGGCAATCCACGGACTCAGTGTCCCTGAAGGGACTTACTTGTGCTTCTCTTTCTTTTATTATGGAGGCACTGGGCGACTTTGTGTGCCTTTATGGCAGGCCAAAGTTGACAAATTTTGTGTATTACATAAATGACAATAAAGGAATCTTAAAATAAACACAAGCTACCTATGCACCATTTCACCTGACACACCGTCTTGTTTAAACTTGCAATCTTAAGCTTCCAATGTACATCCCAATTTAATTTAGTTGTCAAATTCAGCACTTTATCAGATTCTTGTAATTCTTTTTGGTTGAGGCACCTACTCTCTATTTTATACCTAAATGCCCAAAAATGTTTGCAGTCCTTCATTTCAGTAAGTGTGAATGTAATCCTGTTATTCAGAAAATCCCATTACATTTTACTCGAGGATGTTGAAAAATGTGAGGTTTTCTCTCTGGTCTTGCAGTGCTATCAGGACCATCCTGGATCAGATTAGTTTTGTGTCCCTGTTCCTTTATCAACTATTTATTTCACATTTTTAATAACTTGAATTTAAATTCTGCAGCTGCCTTGTTAAGATTCCAGGTCCTGGCTTCTGAATGTTAGTCCAGCATATCAACCACTATCACTGTGGCCCAACTGTGCATGTGATTGTATTTGTGTTTGATGCTGATTTTCTTTTATAAATCTGGCATTTATAATCCATACACTGGGGATTATTCATTTTTTGGTATTCTGCTTTTCTGGATTACTCTGATAACACTACACAACAATTTTTTTCTTATTTGCTTCCTGTAAAAAAAAAATTGGGGATTATGATAGCCAACTTCAAGCTGAATGCAAAGATAATTTCAGATTTGCTGTATCATGCAGGAAGTTGGAGAAACATTACATTAAACATGCTAAATTCAATAAAAGTTATTTGCATAACGATGACGGCATGTTGCGAGATCAACTAACCAAAACTGCTTTGCCGTTGATTTTACTTTGTACTCAACATCTGGTGCCTCACATTGTCAGTGTCCAACATTGATGGATTTGAGTTGCCCTGATGTCGCTTTTCCATGGTTGCAACATCCTGGTTACACCTTTTGCCATGTTGGTCACTGACTGCACCAAGATCAGCAGGGAAGAAGTTCAAGTGCAAATGCAGAAAATGATTTTTCAATGACATGTTGCACTTCATACACTTGAAGTAGATTTAGAATATGACAGGAAATCACAAAAATAGGTTATATCTTTTTAAAGAACAACAGTATGTGATAAGGAAGATTTTAAGGTCATTTTCTTAATCAGCAGCTCAAAATCTATAACATTCCCCCCAAAATTTTCAGGAAGCAAAATCTTCGTTTGCCAGTGTAATGAATTTTATTTTTTTCCTTTTCGTCATGACTCATGAATGCTGTGTTGTGGCCAGTGAGCTATAGTAACATGATAAACACCAACAACTTGCCCACACTTAAAAAAGGACAATTAGATTTTCAGACATTCTCAACATTACAGCCTTCCTGGGGCGGAGGGAGTGGGTGGGGTGGGGGGGGGGGGGCACAGCACATTTAAGGGATGCCATAGACTGATATAATAAAATATTTCTTATGTATTCTATGTAGTCTGTTGGAGAGAAGTACAGAAGAAATGAACTAAACTTGACTGATCTCCAGGGAAGGGGTGAGGCCTATCCAAAAAAAAAGGTTGAGAATGGCTGCATTAGATCACTATCTAAAATAGCTGCATGGATCTTGATGTGCAATTAATTTGTGCCTGATGCTTCCAGTGGAGATGACTCCCCAACTCTGATTGCTGGTATGATCATGATGTGCTGCCAGTATTAACCACATGGTTTGTTTGGTGCATGCCTCAGCAAGGAACCACCATCTGAGCAGCTGTCATCACTTAAAGCCAGCCTGCTCCACATAAAGTCAGTAACAACCTCTCACAAGGTTGAGCTGTGTCTGTTACATTTGATGGGAATTTTCTCAAAAGTTAATCTGTTTGTTCATAAGATGTAGCAGACGCAGCAGCGATCATCAAGGCTCCACTCCACCCAGCACATGCTCTGTTCTCACTGCTAGCAGCAGAAAAGA
Organism: Narcine bancroftii; assembly: GCF_036971445.1. Lineage (NCBI taxonomy): Eukaryota > Metazoa > Chordata > Chondrichthyes > Torpediniformes > Narcinidae > Narcine > Narcine bancroftii. Next base: position 299,282,461 of record NC_091469.1, read on the forward strand.
GGTATACACACCACAAGACTCACACTGTGAGGTTCAGGAACAGCTGCTACCCCTCCACCATCAGACTCCTCAACAACAAAGTCAATCAGGGAACTCATTTAAGGATTAATTTATCACTTTATTGATTTTTTTCTCTCTCTATTGGAGTCAGTTTGTTTACATTTTGTTATTTATTTACATGTGTACATTGAGTCTGTTTTTTTGCATTACCAATACATGGTAATTCTGCCTTGCCCACAGTTAGTCATGTATGTACTCTGAGAATTAATATGAAATCCAAGACTTACTGACTTTGCATCAGGAGCTAAAGAGGAAGAGGTGGAGAAAAGGCAAGATCATCTATTCACTAGGAACCAGTGTATTCTGGTCAAACCTTCAGAAGTCACTGGGGGCAATGGAACACGATGGTCAATGGTGGTAGATCTCTGACCTTGCACCTTGTAGGTGCAGCACGGTTAGTGTAGCAGTTAGCGCAACGCTGGTGATCAGGGACCAGGGTTTAAATCCTTTGCTGACTGTAAGGAGTTGGTACGTTCTCCCCGTGTCTGTGTGGGTTTCTTCTGAAGGTTCCGGTTTCCTCCAAATGTTTGAAATGCACTGGGCTTTGTAGGTTAATCGGGTGTAATTGGGTGGCATGGACTTGTGAGCCGAAATTGCCTGATAGCAAGTGTTATAGATAGAGAATTTAGGTTAAAATGGCTTAAGTTAAAATGTGATGATTAATCATAAAAAGGGAAGCCGGAACGGACAGGGAGCTTACTAGCAGCCAAGGACAAAAAGTTCAGCTGGATATGTTTTTTTTAAACATATCTTTTCATGGTCATAGTGAGAGACATGCAGGAGACAAAAGATTGATAAGAAGGGTGAGAAACAGAATTTAGTGTATGTAGAGTTCGCAGCGTACGTAACGAACGTGATAATTAAAAATGCAGTTGTACTTAGAATGCTTTTGCAATACTAACCAATTAAAACAGTATTAATAAGAAGGGGAAGGGCAAACAACAAGGGTATAAAAATCAATGCACTGTATGTATCGGGGCTTAACTGGTGAGAAGCCAGTTGAGTCCAACTCTGCAGACTTGTAAATAAAGCTTGTCGTGTCATCAGTTTTAAAGAGACTCATGTGTGAGAAGTTTTATTTCTGACAATTGGGGGCTCGTCCGGGATCTACACTCCAGCCGTGAGGGGAGGCGAGAAGAGGGACATCGGAGGTGGTGCACCCCGCTGAGTTCAGCGGCTCCTAGTCCCTTGCTCGTGGCTTCGGGCGGCTTGAGCGAGTGGTATCCGGACAAGGTGACACGACAAGACGGAGAGGAGAAGGGTGACGGTTCAATCCCCGAGAAGACACCGGTAAGTGACGACTTACGATTGTGGTGTGGGGATTGGGTAACAGGTGTAACGGGATACACCTGTTTGGATAAAAAAAAACCTAACGTAATAGATCAGGTATAGAGCTTTTGTCGTGGTGTGAGGACCCTGTCGTGGGACTCTAGGATAGACCCCAGGGAAACCTCGGCGGTAACCGAAGGAGGGACAGCACCTCCGACGAAGTGCCGAGAAGAGAGGGGTCAACCCCAGGGAAACCTCAGCGGTAACCGAAGGAGGGACAGTACCTCCGACGAGGCGTCTGAGAAGAAGGGAGTAGGGTCCAGAACGAGAGGGTTCTCAGCAACGATAAACAGATCTAGGTGGGAAAATGGGAGGATCAAAATCTAAGGGCTCGTCTGAAAATTCAGGACAATTCCTGGGAGTTCCCCTTGACAGCCCTTTGGGGAGAATGTTTGAAAATTGGGAGAGTAAAAGATATCGAGACAAAAACAAGAAAAAGATGGTCCAATATTGTCTCCTTTGGTCGAAGCAACCTATTAAAGGTTCCTCGGTCTGGTGGCCGAAATTTGGATCTGATGAGGATTGGGTTAGACAAGCATTAAACATATATGTAAATTCGAGACCAAAGGTGAATCAAGAAGAGTCAGCATATGCATTTTGTTGGGTTCCCTGGCCAGGATCCTTAACAAAATGTTTTAAATTGAGGGTAGCGGGAGAAAAGAAGTGGGAACCTCTGGACAACCTTCCCCCTCCTTATGTTCCCCCGGTGCCCACTGCGCCCGAGGGAAGCTCGCTGCTGGAGGGGAAAGGTGATGAATCTGATTGCCCCGGAAGGGGCCGGGAACAAAGGGATGAATTAAGGGAGTCGGACCCTAAACTTCCACCGGTAAACCGACCTTGGACAAGATCCCAGACTGGTCCAGGACCATCAAAGTTTTCAGTAAGCCTAAATCCCCTGAGGGAAGTTCCTATGGGAGGACCGGGAGGGGGAACGGGATATGTGAATGTTCCCCTAACTAGTACAGAGGTGCGGGGATTTAAGAAAGAAATGAAAAAGTTATTGGAAGATCCTATAGGACTGGCCGAACAGCTCGACCAATTCCTGGGACCAAACACATATACGTGGGAAGAGATGCAGGCAATAATGGGAACATTATTCTCACCCCAGGAGAGGCAGATGATTCGACGGGCTGCCCTCCTCATGTGGAAATATGAACAACCTGGGGACCCCAGACCCCATGAACAAAAATATCCCTTAAATGAACCCAGGTGGGACAAAAGAACACCCGAGGGATTGGCAAGTATGAGACAATATAGAGAGTGGACAATTAAAGGGATACGGGAGGCTGTGCCAAAGGGTCACAATTTCACCAAGGCATTTGGGAACCACCAGGGGAAAGACGAGTCCCCTACTGATTTCTTGGAGAGGGTGAGAAAGAATGTCCAACAGTATGCGGGCGTGGACCCTAGTACACCAATGGGTGAACAGCTTATTCGAATTGAATTTGTTTCCAAATCATGGCAGGACATTAGAAAGAAACTAGAAAAGGAGGAGGACTGGAGCGAAAAACCCCTAAGCGACCTGTTAAAAAAGGCGCAAAAAGTATATGTGCAGAGAGAAGAAGAAGATCAAAAGAGGGCGACAAAGGTTATGGTACAGACTATCCGACAGATGAATGCCGAATCCAGAGGGGAAAGAAAACAAAACCTTCCTCTAAACAATCCAAGATATCCAAGAGAGGGAAGACCCCGGAGGTTCGTTAAGTGCTATTACTGCAATGAGGAAGGACACTTTAAGAGGGAATGCCCCCGATACAAGAGGGAATTGCGTGCCCTCGAACTTATGGAAGAAGATTAGGGGGGTCAGGGGTTCCAAATGTTGGGGACCAAGTATAAGAGGGAACCCCTGGTAAAACTAAAAATTGGTCCCAAGGGAGAAGAGGTGGTGTTTATGGTGGACACAGGAGCGGAACGAAGTAGTGTAATAACTGTGCCAATCGGGACTGAACCTGTAAAAAGTAATTTGAAAATTTCTGGGATAGAAGGGGCTCCCAGAATGGTATCAATAATTCCCCAAGTAACAGTGAAACTGGAAGAAAGAGAAGGGGTACAAGACCTCTTGTTGTTACTGTCGGCTGGATTTAACCTCCTAGGAAGGGACTTACAGGCTCTTAGGTTTGGGTGCTCTCCCTGTGGACGGAGAAGTGCGAGTCCACCTCTGTGCTCTAAAGGAAGAGGATGAACGGCACATTGACGAGAGAGTCTGGTATAAGGAGGGAAATCGAGGAGGTCTGGACATCCCACCTTTACATGTCACATTAATACCAGGTCATCAGCCGGTAAGGAAACGTCAGTATCCTATTTCTTTGGAAGGGAGAAAAGGGCTACAGCCGGTAATTGAGACTCTAATACGAGACGGACTATTAGAAGAATGCATGTCACCTTATAACACCCCTATACTCCCAGTGAAAAAGTCAGATAGATCCTATCGCCTAGTTCAGGATCTAAGAAGTTTGAATGCTATTGTTCAGACCCGCCACCCAGTGGTGCCTAATCCCTATACTATTATGAGTCGGATTCCCCCAGACCATGAGTGGTTTAGTGTTATCGACTTGAAGGATGCCTTCTGGACGTGTCCATTAGAAGAGGAAAGTAGAGATATGTTCGCGTTTGAATGGGAAAATCCATGGACAGGTAGACGGAGACAGCTTCGGTGGACTGTATTGCCCCAAGGGTTCACTGAATCTCCGAACCTGTTTGGACAAATGCTAGAACAAATCCTGGCGGACTATCCACAATCTGATGATTCCCAACTAATGCAGTATGTGGACGATTTACTATTATCAGGACCCAAGGAACAAGAAATGAGGGGAGATACAATTAGACTCTTGAATTATCTGGGGAAAAAGGGTCTACGGGTGTCCAGGAACAAGTTACAGTTCGTTGAGAGAACTGTGGTATATCTGGGACACCAGATAAGTAAAGGACAGAAACGGATTACCCCTGAACGGATTGTGGGAATCACTAGAATGCCGTTACCCCATAATAAGAAGGAAATAAGACAATTCCTGGGACTCTTAGGTTACTGTAGGTTATGGATAGAGGACTACTCAGCGTTGGTGAAGTTTATGTATGAAAAGCTGACAAATGAAAATGAATATCCATTGAAATGGACCCAGGAGGAGGAGGGATGGTTTGAGGACTTGAAGCATCGCCTGACACGAGCCCCGGTACTCACTCTGCCCTCTTTAAAACAGCCCTTCCAGCTATTTGTCACTCATAACCAAGGAACAGCTGTGGGAGTTTTAACACAGGAAAAAGGCGGTCAGCGACACCCAGTGGCTTTCCTTTCCAAAATGATGGACCCAGTGTCTCGCGGATGGCCGACGTGTATCCAGGGAGTAGCGGCTGCTGCTCTGTTGGTAGAGGAAGCACGTAAACTTACTTTTGGAGGAAAGATGACTGTGTACACCTCCCATTCTGTGAGTGTTTTATTAACACAAACTGCCCATCAATGGCTGACTGATTCTCGCATATTAAAGTATGAAACCGTTTTAATGGTCGGAGAAGATCTACAGTTTGCAAAGATTAATAGCTGCAACCCAGCTCAGTTTTTATACGGCAGTGAAACAGAGAGAGAGGTGGAGCACGACTGTGTCGAGTTGACGGATCTTCAGGCCAAGACCCGAGAAGACCTTTGCGATACTCCTCTGGGAGAAGGATATGAATTCTACATTGACGGCTCCGCCAGATGTGTTGACGGAATGAGAAGAAGTGGGTATGCTATAATAGAAGGAAATACTTGGAAAGTAATAGAATCCACGAGACTACCCGGAAGCTGGTCAGCACAGTCCTGTGAACTATATGCCTTGCAGAGAACCCTCAGAATACTGGCAGAGAAAACTGGAACGATTTACACTGATTCCAAATACGCATACGGGGTAGTACATACCTTTGGTAAGATCTGGAAGGAGCGTGGTCTAATTACATCAAGAGGAAAGGAATTGGCACACGAACAGATGATTACTCTGACTTTAGAAGCCTTGACATTACCCCAGGAAATAGCAGTGGTCTACATACCAGGCCATCAGAGGGGAGATACCCCGACAGCAATTGGAAACAGACTGGCTGATGAAGAAGCCAAAAGGGCAGCCATGCAACAAGAAGTCTGTTTGCTGACCTTAATCCCAATAAGACAAGGCATAAAGAAGGCTCCCATTTTCACTGCTAAGGAAGAAAAGGACATGGCTCAGCTGGGCGCAAGCCAGCTGCCTGATGGAACATGGAAGACACCAGATGGAAGAATGGTTCTAAATAAAGAAATAACTCGCAATATTTTAAAACACCTGCATCATCAGAGCCACTGGGGCACCCAAGCCTTATGTGACACAGTGCTTCGAGAATATGTGTGTAAGGGAATCTACACCTTGGCCCAACAGGAGGTGCAGAACTGTCACCTATGCACAAAAATTAATAAGAAGATAATGAGGACAGGGACCATGGGAGGTCAACCATTAGCCATACGCCCTTTTCAAAGTATCCAGATCGACTTCACAGAGTTACCTCAAGTCCAAAGATGGAAGTATCTGTTGGTGGTAATAGATCACTTTACCCGATGGGTGGAAGCCTTCCCAACAGTAAATGCTACAGCCTCTACAGTAGCTCGCCTCCTCCTAGAGCAGATAATCCCCAGATATGGTATAATGGATTCTATAGACTCAGACAGGGGTCCACATTTTTGTTCAAAAATCCAGCAATTGATTTGTAATGCATTACAGGTCTCTTGGAAATTGCATACCCCTTGGCATCCACAAAGCTCAGGGAGGGTTGAACGTATGAATGGAACCCTAAAAATGCAATTGACAAAATTAATGGTGGAAACTATAATGCCTTGGATAAAGTGTCTGCCCCTGGCTTTATTGAGAATTCGTACTGCCCCACGAAAAGATGTAGGGTTGTCCCCTTATGAAATGATGTTTGGGCTTCCCTTCTGGAGTACAGTTGAGGGGTGTCCCACCTTGGGGGAAGGGGATATATTTGTTAGGAACTATTTACAGGCACTGTCACGCTCTCTTACAGATTTACGAAAGAGAGGACTATTGGCACAAACACCGCCTCTAGACTTTTCTTTACACAAAGTGGAACCAGGAGACTGGATTCTCATCAAGACCTGGAAAACTGAAAAACTCCAGCCCCAGTGGGAAGGTCCATACCAAGTTCTCTTAACTACAGAGGCTGCAGCACGAACAAGAGAGAAGGGGTGGACACACGCATCCAGATTTAAGGGACCTGTAGAGGCGCCTCAGGACCCTGATACGAACTCAGATTGGACTTGTGTTCCTGGAGAAAAACCTCTTACCTTGCGATTTCGCAGAAAGACTTGATTCACAATGTTATTGTTATGTTCTTTGATTTTTCTTAGTTTGCCTATGTCTTTATCAGGTGTGAAATGTAAGAAATGCAGAGACACAGTGGTCCTGTTTCAGGACCGCACTTGGGGAAGAAAGGAGGGTAATTTTATTTCCCATACCTCAGTTCCTGAGAAATGCTGGGCAGAAAATACCACCCAACATCCATATACCCCTTGTGTGGAAAAAGAAGGAAATAATATGGGTCATTATATACAGATTCCTAATACCACTCCTTTCCCTCTTAACGGTTGGAAGGGTGACTCAGGCCCACCATGCCCTGATGGACTCTGGTTTTGCATACACCAGCGTACTGTTCCAATTAGAAATTCCACTCCACACTCAAAAGTGCCTGCCCCTTTAAGACAGCCGGACTTAGTTCGAGTCCATCCAAATAACCATGAAAGTTTCGGTCACGCAGTTGGGGGAGATAACCTTTTTGTTGATCTTGCAACTAGAATTGCAGGAACTTTTAATGTAACCAATTGTTGGGTCTGCGGGGGTCCACGGATGTCAGAGCAATGGCCTTGGTGGGGGGAGTCCCTCAATTCATTGACCATGATTTCCCGAATTTGGACAACTAACCGAACGAGATCAAGAGAAACTTGGTCTCTCTCTAACGTCCCCTCTGGTTTTTATTGTCTCTCACGAACCGGCAAATACCCAGTAGGAAAAAGTCCCTGCAAGGCTGTATGGATTCGCATTTCGCCTGGTAATTTCACTTGGTTTCCTAAACCCCTGACTTGGTTCTTATCCACTGTTTTTAAAACTAATTGCCTACCCCTGTCTAATAGCAGTATTCAGCTTTGGAATTGTACCAGTTCCACCATCACAGGACCATACCAATCAAACCCCATTCTTAAAAGAGTTTGGGAACGGGGATATGGAGTATCCCCAGATGGATTATTCTGGGTATGTGGTAATAAAGCTTATACTCGTCTCCCCTTACAGTGGAGTGGAACTTGTTTCCTAGGAATAATCCGCCCAGAATTTTTCCTCCTACCCCACGATCACGGTCATAAATTAGGAGTGAAGATTTTTGATACATTACACCGTCAGCCCCGCTCTAGCACGGTACATTTGGGACAATGGGGAGATGATTGGCCTCCAGAACGCATAATTCAATATTATGGTCCCGCTACATGGGCTCAAGATGGATCCTGGGGTTATTGTACTCCTATTTATATGTTAAATCGCATTATTCGCTTGCAAGCAGTCCTTGAAATTGTTACAAATCAAACAGCTCTAGCCCTGCAATTACTTGCATCCCAGCAAGGTCAAATGCGCTCTGCTATATATCAGAACCGTCTGGCCCTAGACTATCTCCTAGCTACAGAAGGAGGTGTATGTGGAAAGCTTAATTTGACTAACTGCTGCTTACAGATTGATGATAATGGCCAAGCCATTCGAAAAATCGCTGATAATATTCGTACTTTGTCCCATGTACCGGTTCAAACCTGGCATCCTTTTGCAAAATTAAATTGGATGGACAAATGGTTTGGAGGAACCTGGTGGCGTACCTTATTGTGGGTCATCGGAGGTATTTTATTCCTCCTACTTGTTTTGCCCTGTATTATTCCCTGTCTACGCAGCCTGGTGATTTCCATGGTCCAACAGGCTATGCAACCAGGGGAACTGGGAGACCCCGTTAGAATTTTACTTCAGCACGAAATTAATTTATCATGAGACGTTTCTCTTCCCCGAGTTAAAATCCCCATTCATATATATATAATACACACATTTTAAAGAGAGAAAGGGGTGGATTGTTATAGATAGAGAATTTAGGTTAAAATGGCTTAAGTTAAAATGTGATGATTAATCATAAAAAGGGAAGCCAGAACGGACAGGGAGCTTACTAGCAGCCAAGGACAAAAAGTTCAGCTGGATATGTTTTTTTTAAACATATCTTTTCATGGTCATAGTGAGAGACATGCAGGAGACAAAAGATTGATAAGAAGGGTGAGAAACAGAATTTAGTGTATGTAGAGTTCGCAGCGTACGTAACGAACGTGATAATTAAAAATGCAGTTGTACTTAGAATGCTTTTGCAATACTAACCAATTAAAACAGTATTAATAAGAAGGGGAAGGGCAAACAACAAGGGTATAAAAATCAATGCACTGTATGTATCGGGGCTTAACTGGTGAGAAGCCAGTTGAGTCCAACTCTGCAGACTTGTAAATAAAGCTTGTCGTGTCATCAGTTTTAAAGAGACTCATGTGTGAGAAGTTTTATTTCTGACAGCAAGCTGCACGAGTAAGTTTAAAAAAAAATTTCCAGCAAGAAACTCCAGGAGACTCGAATGTAATGCAAGGTAAAGCCAGCCATCATGGAGATGGTGGTTTGTGGAAGCTTGTGTTGCAATTTTCGAAGAGGTTTGAAGAATCTCAGAATGTTGAATCAAAATGCCCTCAGATCAATTAATAGAACTGCTGAGAGAGTGGCAGTGGCCACAGCTCAGACTCCTGCTACTTGCACAAATATTATTTTTAAATGTAGAGATGCAGCATGGTAGCAGGTTCATCTGGCCCATACTGCCCAATTAACCCCTGCCAACTCGTACGCCCTCGGAATGTGGGAGGAAACTTTGGTCACTGGTGTTGTAATAGCATTGGCATCTAAATGCTTATCTTTTGGACCAAAGCGACTGAAGCTTCCTTCACTGAAAGTCTACAGCCACACCCCAGGTCTGCTGCACCCACTTCCTGGAGCCTGAAGACAGGCAAAGGCACATGCCTGTCAGTGGTAACTATTTGACATTTTCATTCAATGTGACATGCTTAATTGATTATATAATAAATTTGGATTGGTTATCTTTATTTATTGCCAGCTTTTATATTTGCATTGTGGTTAAATAGACAATTGGTATTGGGATGGTTGGTAAACTGGAGTGTTGTGTTTACTGGAAGTACGTACGGCTGCATTGTTCATAGGTAAACTGGCCAAAACAATACTGATGAAAACAGAGAGCAAGGGCGGTGCCGTCATCAAAACAAATGCCTTGCCCAAGCACCAAAGGGCTCCTTTAGAGAGGTTTGGGCAACAGAATCATTGCTTGAGCAAACCTACCATTTACTGTATCACATCTCCTGCAACAGTGTGGCATTCATTATTTATTATTTATACCCTCTTGGGTTTTCCTCTGTATTCATGGGCCAGGTTACAGTTGGCGCTTGGCCCTATTGTCAGGAGATATTGTTTTGGTTTGCCTCAAGGTTTTTTTTTTAGCAGCTTATTGAAAATGGAAGGAATGCAACATTTGTCAGAATATGAAACAATGATCTGGTTGATAAGCTGTCTATAATTGCATAGTGGACACTAAAAATGTGAGTCCTCTTTGGTTATGATGTACCTCAAGTTAACATGCAATATCAGTGGAGAGAAATGAATGGAATCAGTGATGCCTTCCTCACTGGGGAAGTCTACAATTCTTTCAAAGTTGCATTCTTAGCCTTGACTGCTGAACCCTGGCAAGGAAGAATGAAACGTACTGTATATATTAATGTAAAAGTTAATACCATGTGAAAGTCAACCCCTTACTTTTGGCCAAAAAGTTTGGAATTTTCCATACATCTTGTTGGAAATGTCAACCCAAGTCTCTCACATCAGCCCCAGCCACCCATAGGCTGAAGCTTCTGCTTCTGTCGTGAACTCGCGCCTCAGCTGCAACCGCCCACCCATTGGGATTCCTGACACCTCATATGCTAATTTCCCACCCTTTGAAGCTCCTGATACCTTGAATGTCGACTCACACCTCAGCCCATTGGAACTCCTGACACTTCCAACAATGCAGATATTACTGCAGTCAAAAGTAGCATACATGTAAATTTTTGACACCATAAATTTAGCGTTAAAAGATGGTCTACAAACTGTGACTTTTACATATATGGTAATTAGCACTCCTGATACAAGGAGTATCAGTGCCATTTGGTTCATCTGGCATACTATAAAAGATTGCAGGTATGTTCAGATCCACAATGGATGGATCCAGATGCACCAATGTTCATTGTCATGCTGGCTTTGATATCACTGTGTATCAGTCATGGTCCTGCACTATGTGAATGAGGCAGTGGTATTAGTGATGTGCAGCCAACTTGCACACTTTTTTTCACTGAAGTTCTTGAAACTTTGCTTCTGAAATGCTCCAGATGGGATAAAGCAGCCTGCAGATCTTCCTCCCATTTCTGTTTGTTTTGTCTCTCTGTCTTACTGTCTTCAGACGATTTTTACTTTTGTACCCAAGATTATGATAAGGTGCTGAAGAATTGAATTTCGGTCAAATTCATTTAGCATATGGACTACTGTACAAGAATATCATACCATTCTTGCTGAATTTAATTAAAGGATTTAAAGGAAGCACAAAGTCACCTTGTTGTTACCATCAGTAACTGAACCACAAGTTGCCAAAGATCTATTTAAATAGGTGGAGGAGTGAGTCAAGAGATGATGTGATGTGATGCATTCTCTTAGTGAAAGTGTCAGTTGGAACATGGAACTCCTCAGTGTCAATGTTGGTGTTATGCCATCGTTACATGCTGATTGAAGTCATGATGTTCTCTATGTTTCTGCCCAGTGTTATTTCTCTTTTTTTTTCTTTGGCTTGGCTTCACGGACGAAGATTTATGGAGGGGGTAAAAAGTCCACGTCAGCTGCAGGCTCGTTTGTGGCTGACAAGTCCGATGCGGGACAGGCAGACACGATTGCAGCGGTTGCAGGGGAAAATTGGTTGGTTGGGGTTGGGTGTATTTACAGAGTGGCTAACTAACACACTAACATGTAATCTGACTGAACTTCCATCACAAATGTGCTCATGGGCATTGAAAGCCTTATTATTATTATTATTTGCCAAAAGAATTGTGGCGAATGATTAGCCAATGAGTTCTTCTGGTCAATGAGCTTAAAGGAGAGTTGTCGTCCTTGGGGTAGATGTTAACTGAAAAGATTAAACTGAAAAATAAAATGTCGACAATTTAAAGATATCTTCAGCTCTGAAAATGTATTGCTTTTGTTTGGGCATAAGTCCTGTGAAACATACTCATACTGATGTCAGTGAATTAATTACTGAGTGTATACAAGAAGAGGAGGGAGAACTTCTGGTTACTCTCTCAGCTGATCAGGGACATTCATCACTTCTTTTTTTTTTCCCCTGAAGTCTCCTGCAACTTCTTAAATCCCTACAAGTCATGAATCTTCCACAGCCAGCCATGCAAACTCATCTTTGACTCAGAGTTTTACACAAAGTCTAAACATGTCTTCTTAACACTACTTTTTCCACAATGATAATTTAGGTCTTGGGAAATCGACCTTGCATAATTGTGCAGTGGCAACGTATTACTTTGGAATGCGATGATTTAGATGCTGGAGCGATGATGATATGACTGTGTGTGGCAGGGAGTCATTTATTCTTTTGGAGGTTCTGAAACCTGAATTTAGTTGTTTCCTATTACTTTTTCATTTGGTTTCAGTTTATGAAGAAAGTTGGGATGTGTAATTCGATTTTTTTAAAAAAGCCAATGAAAAAGATCTAAAGGAACCATGAGGGGAAGTTAGTTTTCTTTGACCAAAGCAAAAATGAAATATCTTGACTTACAATAAGAACACTTTCCATTATAATCTACTGTATTTCCTTTAAGTGAAGTGTCAAATCAAGTAATATCTGCAAAGCTTGCCAGCCATGGATTTGAAATTAATTGAGCTGATATATTTGTTACTGGCAAGAAAAAAATATTGGCGTATTTATGAAGATGGCGTCGAAGTTCAATTTCCTGCATTTGAAATATTCTGAGATCATTTACCTTTTTAACAATTTAGCTGGGTGAATGGAAACAAAACCTTTGCCATGAAAGGTTTTGTACAGAACTGCAAACTGATCATGACCACTGCTTTTAATATAAATGTGAAATAGCAAAGAGATCAAATGCATCATATGCTATATTGGATTCCATGAGCAAACAGATCCTGGAGAGACTCAACAGGTCAGGGCAGAATCCATGGAGAGAAATGGACAGACACATCTGGGACCCTTTATTGAGATTGAAATATCTGAATTGTGCAGTGTCATGCAGTCCTGTGGTAGGACCATATGTGGTGGGAACAATATTGATAAATTTATAAGCTGCGGTGAGTCTTTTTCAGAGAGGGTTTTTATACTCAATGATATGTCCATTGAATCTGTATGGATGGCAAGGTGTAATAAAGGGTGTTTGATCCACGTAACCACATTTATAGACTAGGGAGGGCTTGGCACAGCATTTGTCCATTGTGATCACATCACCATAGTTCAGCACCCGCTCTGTTCTTGATGCTGCCATCAGGAAAGAGGTATTGGTGCCACAGACTCACACCACCAGGTTCAGGAACAGCTGCTACCCCTCCACCATGGAGATTCCTCAATGACAAATTCTATCAAGGACTCATTTAAGGATGCTTACTTGTACACTTTATTGATATTTTTTTAAAAAATCTCTGTATTGCAGTTTGTTTACCTTCTGTTTACAGTTCTTATTTGTTTACATGTTTACATTGTGTACATTTTTTTTCAAGGCAATTCTGCCTCTCCTGCAGGAAAAAAGAATCTCAGGGTTGTATGTGATGTCATGTACGTACTCTGCCAATAAATTAAATCTGAAACCTGAGAACTGGACAGAACTGCAGTGAGTCATCCGTCTGTGGTAAAGGTTCAGCTTTCCTCTTTGTCTTTAGTATGGGCTACCCTCAATTCTACATCTCACTGCTTTTATGTTCTTCTTGTTCTCTCTCTCCTTTCATTAATCTTTTGACCAAATGACATAATCTAAAACACGTTTCCATGGCAACTTTGACCTCACCCTATGTCCATTCCATTCTTTCCCTACCCTCTTTTAAACTTAAACCTAACTTGTTTATCTATTTCTCTGTTCTGTTAAGGCCTTCAAGTAATATTTTAACTGTTTCTCTTTCCAAAGATGCTATCTGATCTGCTGACTCTTCCCCAAACTTCCTGTGTTTATATTTTTCATTTTATTTTCAGTTGCTCTTACCATTTTCTCAATCCCATTTTATTTCATGCCATTATCTTGCATCCTGGATATGATTTTACAATTTACTCTTTATGATTGGGACTCTCTGGGGGTACTTTGAACTCAGAATATCCCGTAAAGACACAACAGGAGTCAAATCTGGATAAGTGTGAGGTGATGCATTCTGGTAGATTAAAATGGAAGGATAATTAACAGTGTGGAAGGACAGAGGGACCTTGGTGTCCAAATCCATAGACCTCTCAAGGCCGCCGCGCAGATTGATAGGACAGTTAAGAAGGTCTATGGAATGCTGGGCTTTGTTAATTGGGGATTGAGTTCAAGAGTCAGGAAGTAATGTTGCAACTCTATAATTCTCTGGTGAGACCACACATGTACAAACTCCTTGCAGTCAGGGCGGGATTCCCACCCCAGTCCTGACTGCTGGTGCTGTAAAGACATAGCTTTAACCACTACCCCAACAGTGCTGCCATATAAACGTACTTCTGATGTGTCTAGTGATGAGAACAAAATATAGAAAAATCCATGTAATCTGGAATTCAAGCAACCAGCAGCCTCAAGCAACTGGTTAAAAAATCGTGGAAAATAAATCGGTAAAAAATACAAAGTTTAAAATTGGTGCCCCCTCGCGATTAGTTCGCCAATCATGTAACACCCAATCTCAAGCAACCAGAAAATTCATTTATCTGGCATCTACCAATCTCCATAGGTGCTGGATACTGGGGGGTTTAACTGAAATAGAAATTAAATAGATTTTGCTTGTAAAATTTGTGAACTTTGTGTGTGTGTGTGTGTGTGTGTGTGTGTGTGTGTGTGTGTGTGTGTGTGTGTGTGTGTGTGTGTGTGTGTGTGTGAGCAGACACAGTATGTACTGTAAATATTCTTTGAAGGTCATTATCACTGGCAATGGCAGCAATTTGATTAACTGCATGACTGACAACCTACCCGTCCCACCCAGCTTGATCCAGAGTACCCGGTTCTCGAAATACACAAACACACAGTCCCGAAGCACACGTGTAGATGCATGCATGCACAAACACATTTCACACTCATGCATTTCACACTTGCACATATGCCAAACAGCTGCGTGCTGACAATTCTCAGGGGTATTATCTAATTTGTTGAATTACAGAGATTGTGCTTGGCAATAGGAAAGCCCTATTACGGCAGCTCATGTTGAAAATTATGAGGTTGATCCATTCCACATGTTGTTGCTTTATACTTCAGTTCCCTTTTCTACACAATGGAACCTACAGCTGTGTCAAACAAATCGGCGGAGATCGAAACTTACCTGATTAGTTTATTTTTACTGGGAACTGTCGAGCTAGTTGCTGCCAACGTGACTGGGCTGCAGTGGCTGGATTTTTACAAGCATCCTTAAGCAGTTCAATTTCAAAAGATCACCACTAGGTTGTTTATACATTCAAGTATTGGTGAGTGGATGAATATAAACCTTAGTTTATTGCCGTAATGGAACACTCTCACACCAAACTTTGTGCTCATGCTGCTTCACTGATTTAATTTCTGCTACCTTTACATAATTGAAAGTTAATGCTGTTGTGGTAGCAGGTCATGGCTTTTCCGTTAGGTTTGATTGATTTGCTGCATTTTTATCTATAATTAGCAGTCAAAACAACTCTAAAATATATGGCAGACATGGGTCATTTATTTTACAGTTGGATTAGAGTGACAAGATCTGATTTAAACATTTGGAATTTTTTTTCTGACTGAGCCAGCTGGTTACCATGTGGCAATCTGTCACCATTATATTGGTGTCCAAGCTACTTTGCTCAGAAAACCTTGTGGGTTTTTCTTGCTACAAGGTTCACACTCTTTCCCTGTGGAGGGGACATGCAGACTAAGTAGAATAGATCGAGTAATTAGGCCCATGAGTGCCAAGCCAAGCCTCCAGGGCACTCAAATGCATAGATTGGCCTGGAACTGATGATGAGAAAAATGGTGAGTCTATCAGCACTCGGTTTATCATGGAGGGAGTCTGAAAACCACTTCTGAAATACATGCAGGCACAGCTAAATTTGGAAACCAAGTCCTTGCTCGAGTAAATCTCTCCTCCTCCATGCGGGCTGTTGAACCAGCTACCTTCAGACAATGAACAGAATTCAGTAGACCGATGAAGTGAAACACTGAAGTCTGGAGAGTGGAGCAACCGAATGGAGTGAAACATGAAAGCCTATCAATTCTCACTTTTCCCCTCCTGTCCTCCTATCCATGTCTAATTATGACCTTTAACCTGTTGGACTGTGCTCCTCCTAGTGCTCTTTGTTCCCTCCTCCCCCAGCCTTTTATTCAGGAGCCTGTCTGTTTTTGCTCATACCTTTGGCTCGGGTTTGAAGCATTGCTTATATATCTTTGCCTCCTATTAACACTATGTGACCTGCTGAGTTCTTTTTAATAGAGTGATGAACACTTTCAATGCCTTCACTTTATTTTGTTTACTATAAAATAGCACTGACGATGTTAAATTTTGATGTAATGGGGCTTTTAATGAGGTACTTATCTTAAATAGTTGATTAAGAAACTCAAAATCAGTGGTTCTTAACCTTTTTCTTTCCACTCACATACCACTTTAAATATTCCCTATGTCATAGGTGCTCTGTGATTAAGGGATTGCTTAAGATGGTATGTGAGTGGAAAGAAAAAGGTTTGAAAACCACTGTTTTAATTGTACCCAATTGACTTGTTATGTGCACGGTTTCATAACTCCAAAGGAAATGGGCCAAAGGCAATTTTTCTCACGCAAAATATTTCAGTAACATTTGGGTCTAGAGCTGTGATTCTCAACCTTCCCTTCCCACCCTAAGCAATCCCTTACTAATCACACAGACCGATGGGATAGGGATTACTTAAAGTGGTATGCGAGTGGAAAGAGAAAGATTGAGAACCACTGGTCTAAATGTTAAATCCCAATTTGACGTGCGGATTCCCCTCTCATCATTTGATTTTTTATGTATGTACCTTACTTGTTAGCACTCTTTAATCTAAATCCTTCTGCAAGTATTTTAGGCCACATTCATCTGGATTAAAAAGATCTATTAACCTAGTGTCGCCGAGAATATTCTCCCAGAATCACAGTGCGGCTTTCGCGCAAACAGAGGAACTACTGACATGGTCTTTGCCCTCAGACAGCTCCAAGAAAAGTGCAGAGAACAAAACAAAGGACTCTACATCACCTTTGTTGAACTCACCAAAGCCTTCGACACCGTGAGCAGGAAAGGGCTTTGGCAAATACTAGAGCGCATCGGATGTCCCCCAAAGTTCCTCAACATGATTATCCAACTGCACGAAAACCAACAAGGTCGGGTCAGATACAGCAATGAGCTCTCTGAACCCTTCTCCATTAACAATGGCGTGAAGCAAGGCTGTGTTCTCGCACCAACCCTCTTTTCAATCTTCTTCAGCATGATGCTGAACCAGGCCATGAAAGACCCCAACAATGAAGACGCTGTTTACATCCGGTACCGCACAGATGGCAGTCTCTTCAATCTGAGGCGCCTGCAAGCTCACACCAAGACACAAGAGAAACTTGTCCGTGAACTACTCTTTGCAGACGATGCCGCTTTAGTTGCCCATTCAGAGCCAGCTCTTCAGCGCTTGACGTCCTGCTTTGCGGAAACTGCCAAAATGTTTGGCCTGGAAGTCAGCCTGAAGAAAACTGAGGTCCTCCATCAGCCAGCTCCCCACCATGATTACCAGCCCCCCCTCATCTCCATCGGGCACACAAAACTCAAAACGGTCAACCAGTTTACCTATCTCGGCTGCACCATTTCATCAGATGCAAGGATCGACAATGAGATAGACAACAGACTCGCCAAGGCAAATAGCGCCTTTGGAAGACTACACAAAAGAGTCTGGAAAAACAACCAACTGAAAAACCTCACAAAGATAAGCATATACAGAGCCGTTGTCATACCCACACTCCTGTTCGGCTCCGAATCATGGGTCCTCTACCGGCACCACCTACGGCTCCTAGAACGCTTCCACCAGCGTTGTCTCCGCTCCATCCTCAACATCCATTGGAGCGCTTACATCCCTAACGTCGAAGTACTCGAGATGGCAGAGGTCGACAGCATCGAGTCCACGCTGCTGAAGATCCAGCTGCGATGGATGGGTCACGTCTCCAGAATGGAGGACCATCGCCTTCCCAAGATCGTGTTATATGGCGAGCTCTCCACTGGCCACCGTGACAGAGGTGCACCAAAGAAAAGGTACAAGGACTGCCTAAAGAAATCTCTTGGTGCCTGCCACATTGACCACCACCAGTGGGCTGATAACGCCTCAAACCGTGCATCTTGGCGCCTCACAGTTTGGCGGGCAGCAACCTCCTTTGAAGAAGACCGCAGAGCCCACCTCACTGACAAAAGACTAAGGAGGAAAAACCCAACACCCAACCCCAACCAACCAATTTTCCCCTGCAACCGCTGCAATCGTGTCTGCCTGTCCCGCATCGGACTTGTCAGCCACAAACGAGCCTGCAGCTGACGTGGACTTTTTACCCCCTCCATAAATCTTCGTCCGCGAAGCCAAGCCAAAGAAAAATTAACCATATAACCATATAACCGTTTACAGCACGGAAACAGGCCATGTCGGCCCTTCAAGTCCGTACCGGTTCACTTGAACAACTCTACTAGCTGCTCCGCAAACTCCAGAGGAAGTAGAGGCTTTCTTCATGATGCCATTGGTGTGTTGGTTCCAGGAAAGATCTTCCGAGATAGTGACTCCCAGGAACCTACATTTGCTCATCCTCTATTAATGACAATAAAACAATCAAGTCATTAAGGAAAAGTTCTGATAGGTTCATCTCCACCGACCTACCTTTTCCCCATATCCCTTAATTCCCTACTTTGTAAATAGCAGAAGACCTCATTGATTCTGCCATGAGCCTTGAGGTCTTCTGCATGTTTCTCTGATGAAACAGAATGTTTGCTTTCACAAAACTGCACTCCAAGCACTTAGTCAGATTAACTTTCCATACTCCCACCCAGGGTTTTGCATCATTTCTGATCCTGACATTAAATCTCTTAGGAGCATCAATTTGCCTTCCATTAGATTGTGGCTTTCTTCAGTCAGAATAAATTTTTCCCTTGGCCTTATCTACAGCTTCCTAAGGTTAGGCAAATGTGACAATAGCTATTGTGAGTGAGAGAAAGGTTAATGAGACATTACATACTTCACAGGATGCCTGAGGAGCTTATTCTAGATGGTGATAAAGTTATGGTATTCATCTTTTGACTTATCTTCAAGAATAAGCTCCCACTGCGCACATAGAAGACTAAAATATTAGAAACATAAGAAATCCAAAAATGAAGTGAATGTGTTCCCTCTCTTGGCCTTCCTAACTGTAATGGTATTTCAGAACACTTCCTGGTTAGCGCAACACCTTAACAGCGCTAGCAATTGGGAATGAGTTCGAATCCCATGTCAGTGTGGGCTTCAGTTTCCTCCCACCATTCAAAAAGTACTGGAGGCGTGGGTTAATTGAGTGTAAATTGGGTGGCATGGACTAGTGGGCCTGTAACCGTGCTGTATGTCTAAATTATAAAATTATAAATTATAAAAAAATATTAAAATGATTCATAATCTTCAGTGTCCAATAGATATAGATGTTGACTCTGAGCTGTAGTTTCATCTTTTTCTGCTAACAATAGAACTGATACACAAAACCAAGTGAAAGAATGATAATCCCAATGTAGAATTAGTTTATAAGCCTGGAAGTTCAGAAGCAACAATGATGTATCGGTTTCAGAAGTTGATGGTGCAAATATATTAACTGTGCATCAACTAAGAATGACAGTCATTTCCTGTCTGCTCCCAGTCAGCACCATGGAACCAAGATCAACAGGTGACCTCAGCATCCTTGAGCTAGCTGGATAGAGAAGCACCCTTGGGTTGGACGATATGATGATACTGTCTTTGTTGAATTAACTGGCACTGCACATTCTGAGGGAAAAATAAACAAATATCACCAAGTGAATTTAGTGTTTTGTGCTTTTGTAAAGTTTGTAACTTTGCGATCATTCTGATTGAAGTAAAAGGATAAATAATATCAAATGAGTAGAGGGTTGGGATAGAAGGGAGCAGTTTGGCTGTTTAACTCTTCTGAGCTATACTGAAGCATGCTTCTTCAATATATTTTAAAACTGGGATTTAAAAAAAAAGTTATTTAAACTGTAAAAAATATACTTGATGTTAGTAATGAGAGTCCCTGAATAAGTTGATTTTGATCATTCTCGCATGCTAAGTGAATTGTATCCACTTTTTATTAAAGTATATGGGAGTTTTGGTAAGATGTTAACCATGTATGATATCACAGGTAAAACCTACCTCACCATTGAGAACATCTACAGGGAACGCTGCCATCAGAGAGCCCCAGCAATCTTCAAGGATCCACACCACCCAGCACATGCTCTGTTTTCGCTGCTACCATCAGGAAAGAGGTGCCACAAGACTCGCACCACCAGGTTCAGGAACAGCTGCTCCCCTCCACCATCTGACTCCTCAATAACATACTCAATCAGGGACTCATGTAGGGATTATTTTTGCTCTTTATTGATTTTTTTCTCTCTGTATTGCACAAGCAATTTGTTCATATTCTTTATTTGCTTACATGGATACATATCTTTTTGAGTACAGGTTTTGCACTATCAATAATTCTGCCTTGCTCACAGGAAAAATAATCTTATGGTTGTCTTGATGTATGTACTCTGACAATAAATCTGAACTTTGAACCTGTAAAATGAACTGACCAAGTAAACTTTTTAAATGGCAAAAATCAGTTAATTTCACTGATAGCTGAATAAGCATTAGCTCATAATTTAAACAGACAGGAAAACCTTACATTTTAGAATCCTGTTTTGGGCTGTTGTAGATAGAAATTTTATCAAGAACAATCGCTGATAATTTGAGTGTTCTTTGGAGAAATACCTAGTTTGGGAATCATGAAGGATGGGGGAGACTTCCGGTGACATATGTTTTCAATTTTATTACCTAGCCTGTCTTTGTTTAGCTCAAGAAACATAGCAACCGGCAAAATACATTCCAGGAGCAATGCATTTATTGAGGGAAACAAGTTACATCACAATTCATACCTTTACAGTACTATCATTGTTTGGCCAATTTTTATGAATGCTTCTGATTTCATGATAAAAGGATGGCTGAGATCTTAAAATTGTTCTTTTTAGTGTAAAAATATTATTCCACTTCTTAGGATTTTTTGGATATTAGCAGAAATGTGATACTTAAGGTGAAAAGGATTCAGCATTTCTTAATACCTACATTGTTTGAGAAAAAATCCTAAGGAATAATTGTTAAAATCTTGCTTTGAAAATCCAAATATTGTTTAATAATTGTTGCCAAAATATGTAATAAGATGATTTATTTCTTTTAGCCTGTAGCTTTTAAAGCTGTTTTTAACATCAAACTCTTTAAACTTTAGAAATTGATATCATTTAGTGCAGTCAGGTCTTGTTGTATATATAAATCTTATTTTTAAATAAGTTACACTTAAAAAGTTGAGGAAGACAAACTTGAATCACAATATTGCCATTATTTCTTTCACAGTATCACCTGAAGCACTGACAGACGCACTGCTTGACACAGAAATTCATAATCTAGAATTTAACTTTCAAACCTTCAGGTCCGATTGGACATTGGACATGGGTGGCTCAATGACACAGCTCAAAAGGTCTCTGCCTCATAGCACCAGGGACCCTTGTTCAATCCTGACCTGGGAGTTGTCTGTGTGGAGTTTGCATGTTCCACCTGTGATTCTGTACGTTCCAGTTTTCATCCATAAGAATTACTGGTTGGTAGGTTAATTTGTCAAGCTAAATCATCCACAGTTGGCATACTGGTTAGTGCAACGCCTTTACAGTGCCAGTGATCGGGACTGGGTTTCAAATCCCGTGCTGTCTGTAAGGAGTTTGTACAATCTCCTCTTGTCTCCGTGGGTTTTCTCTAGGGGCTCCGGTTTCCTCCCACTGTTTGGAATGTACCGGGGGTTGTAGGTTGATTGGATGGTACAGACTCGTGGGCCGAAATGGTCTGTTACTGTGCTGTATGTCTAAATTTAAATATTTTAAAATTTAAATATACGAGAATTAGAGAATGTAGGGAGATTTTTTTTAAAAATGGGATTACTATAGGAGATGCTTGATGGTCAGTGTGAACAGTGAACCTGTTTCTAGACAGCATCTATCAATGATTCGAAGTAATAATAGATCCTAAAAACACCTGGTAATGTGTGTGTGTGTGTGAGTGTGTGTGTGTGTGTGTGTGAGTGTGTGTATGAGTGTGTGTGTGTGAGTGTGTGTGTGTGAGTGTGTGTGTGTATGTGTGTGTGTATGTGTGTGTGTTTGTGTGTGTGAGAGAGAGAGTATACAACTCAATCTGAAGATGGTCTTGACAGTGGTCAATCAAATTTTCTTCCATTTAATTTCTTTGTTCATGGTTTCTGGCTATAATAACGGATAAAGTCTTTACTGATAAAGTTGCTAGACCACATTACTGATATTCTAACATATTCTTTAAATGTAAATACTTACCCTCTTAGACAATATGATCATGATATGGCCAAGTTTGACCACTGGTTTGAACAAATACACTCCATTGTAAAATGTGTTTATCACCATAGCTCGAAATATTTCATGTAATTTCTTGACAGTATCAGAGTTAACAACAACATCATTGTATGTGTGCCTCCAGAATCAATAAATATGTGAAAAGAAAAAAAAAACAATTTAACACTTAAGTAAATAGTTCTGATTATTGTGTAAGGTTGAGTTTATTTATCATTGCCTGGCACCTATTGATTTTATAAAGGTTGGTTGATCTGCTTTGTAATATTACTGTCAATTTGAACTTGAACTTGGAAGTAAAAAGTTGCCTTGGTATTTCCTCTGGTACTTTATCCTCGGTGAATGACTGTTTGCAGGATAACATTTTAACCCCATGCTAGCTGCAATAAAAGCATTAGGACTTTTTGAGAGAAATTGATGAATAGTTTAGTTTTCAGATGAAAAGATGAAAGATGTCCAAGTAAAGTGATATTTCACTTGAACTTTTCCACCAATGAATCTGTTTCTACTGCATGGTATGCAAGAACTGGTGGTCTGTGTTATCTCCACTTGTCACTTGTAGAAATGGAGTGAACAGTTTCAGCTATCCAAATGATACAAACTGACATAGAGACAAAAATGCACATGTCCTTGAAATCTTTCTGTTAGCGCCCCTGCAAATGCTCATTCTTGCTTGAACATAGATCTGAACTCTCAGGTGAGCCTCCTGTACCTTGCTTGATAGCTTCTCTTTGCATGTCATCTCCAGAGAGACTAGTTGATTGTGTAATGTACAATAAATATGTATGGTGCTGCTTTTGTGCAGTTACAAGTAGCAGTCAAGCTAACAGGAACACTGGCTTATTTTCCTTTTCCCTTCCTCGCCTAGAGTTATGAGGTACCCTTCTAACACCCTTGTCATTAGATCTTTTGAGATCACGCATGGACTCATTCACAAATTAAATATTATGTTGTACTGTACTTTGTTCCTTTCTGAGAAAATCTGAGAACAATTTGGTGAAATAACAATATATGCAAGAACAAATTACAGGAAGGAACTATATTTTCAATGTACTTCAATTGAAATGCCTGCCAACACTTAATTGTCCCCACCCTTCTATCACTCTCTTCTTTCTCCAGTGGTATTTTAATCTGGATTTACAGTAGGGTGTGTGAGGATTTAATAAAATATCTACTTGCTATAACCAGTCTGTCAGACACTGTATGTTGTGATTGTCAGGATTGCGTGAGTTCTTACCTTTCAGTACAATGCCATACAGAAGATAAAATAGCAGTATTAGATGTGAGATAACAGCTAATCACAGCTTCGTTGTTAAAATGGTAGTGATCCTGCATTCAAATATTGTGCAGAGGGGCCATATAAACCTCAATCAAGATGATTTTATTTTGGGGCATTAAAATGCATGAAATAGGTCCTTCAGACCTCCTTCATTCAACACAATGATAGCTGATCATCCATTTTCAACCCAAATGAAGCAATGCTGTATATCTGCTTCCTTAAATTTAAATTTTAAAATATTTTTTACATTAAAAAAAAATTAGACACATATACCACACAGTAACAGGCCATTTTAGCCCGTGCTGCCCGTTTTACACCTAATTGACCTACAGTATGTTTCAAATGGTGAGAGGAAACTGGAGCCCCTGGATGAAACCCACACAGACACGGGGAGAATGTACAAACTCCTTACAGACAGTTCAGGTTTTGAACCCTGATCCTGATCACTGGTGGTGCAATGTGTTGCACTAATTGCTACGCTAACCATACCTCCTTATTGAATAAATTTAATGACAGCCTTTCATGGTAGAAAATTTCACATGTTCACCATGCTCTGGCTGAAAGAGTTTCTCTACCTCATGGTTCTAATGGGTACATCCTATGTCTAAAAACTTTGACCCCTGGTTTTAGACTGTCCAACAATTGGAAACATCCTCCCTTCTAAATAGTTTCTCTCGTCCTTTTAGAATTTAATTGTTTTTATAATAAATATGAAATATTACGTGCTCCAGTTTTAGTAAAATGGGATTATCACTGTAAGGGATAACATAGACAGGAGAAACTGAATGGTCACAGTTAACGTTTAACATTTCACACAAGCACCATCACAACACAAGCCACAGCTCAGTGACAAATTGATATATAGGAAGAACTGAGGGATGGTTTGTCACAGTCTGTTCCAGATTCGATACATTTGCAAAGACATTGTGATTTTGCAGGGGAGAACCATTCTGACAGCTGAAAAGAAAACAGCTTTTTAAAGAGGCTCCTGTGGCCGGCCATTTAGTGGAATTCAGAGCAAAGCATGCTCTGTGAATGACTGGGCTTTTGTGGTGGATTGACCAGTGCCAGGAGGGTATTTTGGGAAACAAAATGCTTCACTTTGATTGTAACTAATAGAGAAGGTCACTTGAAGAGACCGGTGCCAGGGTCTTGGATGCTTCATGGAGGCAGCCCAGTTCGAGTGTCACCTACAAAAGGACCAAGAGTGTTATGACCACAGCTCGTAGAGATGGACATTTCTTCAAAGACAATGTAAGGAGAAGTCACGAGTCTGTAGCAGCCACAACTCCAGTCTTCCCATCAGTTCATCATTAGGCAACAAATTTCAATGGCCTATACTTCAATACTGAATTTGAATGACTGAATTTTGAGGTAAGTTTCTCGATTTTGGCCTGGACTATAATGGTTTGGGTAATACATGCACGCACACACACACTAGTGTTAGGTTTAAGAGCTAAGTCTATAGTTTAAAAGTAAGAAAGAAAATTAGTGTTTTAATATTAAACACTGTTGACTTCATTGTCTGTTCATTACACGCAGTTTGTAACAGAAATGATTCTTGTATTTATGGGAGTTTATTCTGCCTTCTGAAAAAAAATGGTCAGTGCTACCGGAGCTGTTGCAATGGCAGCGCTGCCGCTGGTGCGGACATGTGGAGAGCGGATCCAGATAAACGATGCTCCCCTGCAGCATTCAACCGCCCAGTGCGATGATTTTATTTAAAATCCTGTGATTGCAGGATCTGAAACCAATATGGCGGTGCCTATGATTGGCAGCAGCCACAAGGGGGATGCATACTCTGGGGAAGAAGAGGACTGGCGCAGGGCACCAGAAAATGGGAAGACCACCCTGCACCCTGTTTGAAAAAGTGAAGCAGAGGAGAGGACCCATATAAGTGTTTATCCTAAGTCCACTCTGGTCTGACTCAGCAAATGTCCACAAAGTTGAAACCTTGATCGCAAACACCTTGCAATGTCAAAGCAAGAACGATCTTTCTACAATAAATACACCTCCCTTCTAACATGAAACAGGTACACCTTTATAAATTCACTGGAACTGCACTTACTCTCTGGACTTTCTTGAAAATGCCAGTGGTACTGATGTGCATCTAATGTCCATGCTGATTGACCATTCATATCAGGATTCCCTAAGACTGCTAGTAAATCATCTGCAGGTTCCTTGTGTTCTTTTGCAACATAATTTCCTAGCACAGCTTTGGGCGCATATTTTTAAAAAAAAATCAGTTCTCATACCAAGGCAATCAATGCAAATAACAAACAATCCACATTGACATTGCTGCATTTCCTATTGACCTTCACCAAATAACTCTTTGTTCCATATCTTTTCTCAAGCCCCATTTAGATATTTGTTTGATAGAGATATTTGCATAATTATACTTCTGCACCTGTTCAAAACCTTCATTCATTCTATCTTGGGTGGAAATGGCTACTTTGGGTTCATTTCCTTACATCTACTCACCCCTTTAAGTTTGGCTGTGTCAAGCCCTGTTTCAATCTGACCCAGAAGATGAGTCAGACTTTCAATGAGGGTGTGCCTTGTATTGGAGTGAGGCATAATTATGTGTCATTGTGACTTTGGTTTATAGTCCATCAATTGTTACTTCAAAGCCTCCTTCTTGGTTCAAATGTATCATTGTTCCTCTCCATTACAAACAGAGTAATATGGAGATGTATTTTTTGCAGTTGCTGGACTGTTATACATTGTCCGTTGCAAGCTATGCAGGCCAACTAAGGGGTTAGATAAACAATCACAATTCATCAATGGTTCTTTTGTCGAAGTGGATTGTCAAGCACTGGGAGTGGCTGTTCCACAGCAGGGAAACTTTAGCTACAACCTGTCTCTGCTGTCTAAGCTCATCCTATTTGTCTGCATTCAGCCCATATCCCTCTAAATTTTGTACCCGTCTAAAGTTTTTTGAATGTTACAATTATCCCTGTTTCTGCCACTTCCTCTGGCAGCTTGTTCCATATCCCAGCCTCCCCTGTGTGAAGAAGGTCTGCCTTGGGTCCCCTTTAAATCTTTCTTAAATCTATGCCCTCTAGCTTTAGATTCACCTGCCCTGGGGGGAAATGGCTATGACTATTTAGTTTATCTATGCTTTTCATAATTTTATAAACCACAATAAGATCCCCACTTAGCATTTTAGGCTTCAATGGAAAAAAAAGTCCCAGCCTCTCGTAATTTAAGCCTACCAATCCTTGCAATATTCTCGTAAATCTTTTCATCTTAACAATATCCTCCCTACAACTGGGTGACCAAAACTGTCTACAATACTCAAAGTGTGGTCTCAACAAGGTCCAGTACAGTTGCAACATAATGCTCGTGTTCCTGTTCTCATATGTTACTGTTTGATTATGAGCCATAAACAATAACAACAGTACCATGATTGGAGATATCATAGAAAAGTTGTTTCTTGACCAAATCTATCCTGATTCCGTCACAAATTTACGAGAAGGGCTTTGCAGAATTAACCAGGCTACAAGTGCTTTTGGTGTGCCCAAACCATCTGTATGGGTCTCGATTTTGTCATCAAAATCGGGCATGATTAGTGTAGAAGTTAGTGCTACATTATTACAGTGCCAGTGACCCAAGTTCAAATCTGGCATTGTTCTAAGGAGTTTGTACGTTCTCTCCGTTTCTGCATTAAGAAACCTCCCATCCTTCAAAATGTACCGGAGTTGCAGATTAATTGGGATATTTGGTGGCAAGGGCTTGTGGGCTGGAAGGGCCTGTCACTATGCTGTATGTCTAACAAAAAAAATCAAGGCATGGTATGTGATGCCCCTCTTCAAGAGGCAACTCATAGTCTAATTCCAAAGTGAAGTGAAATATTGGCCAGGGTTGGTACAGGCAGCAGGTTTCCTTTCCTGAATGAATCCCTAAATCAGATGGAGTTTTACAACAATACAGTTTTTCAATAACCAGAAGTGATGGTGAGATAAAATAGATGAAATGTGACAACTGATCCTGGAATATGCATTACCACGCAGAATACCAAAAGATGGTATCAATGATTATAGAAAAAGGTAAATAAATAGTGTTACCCCTGGTATCTGGAATTCAAGTAACCTACAGCCTCAAGCAACTGGCAAAAAAAATAATGAGGAAAAATAATTGATCCATTATGTGTGAAATGCAAAATTTTTGAAGCTTCATTGATCCACATGTTTTGGGAATGCCCAAATTTAGAAAGATTTTGGAAAGACATTTTCCAAACTTTACCCATGATTTTTAAAATCAAAATGGAGCCTTGTTCTTTAATTGCTCTGTTTAGTTTTTCACATGAGCCAGATATAGCTCTGTCTGCAAACCATGGAAAAGTTCTAGCTTCTATTATGCTGATGGCCGGATGAGCAATTTTACTGAAATGGAAGGATGATTCTTCACCTACTCATGCACAGTGGTCACATGTTGTAATATCTTACTTTAGTTTGGAGAAAATTAGACATAATATTAAAGATAGAAAATTTCAATTTGTAAATATGTGGAGCCCATTCTTTGAATACCATTATGATTGGAAGAATTGAGAACTCTGAAGAACTTGTCTGAAGCCTGGAGGGCCTGTCACTATGCTGTATGTCTAACAAAAAAATGATCCCCATCGCTATATGATCCCCAACTTATTTTTGTCTGAGTAACGGTAACCTTGATTGGGGGAGGGGATAGATTAGTTTTAGTTTTATAGGTTTTCTTTTTTTTTTAAACTAAATATTTTGTAAATGGGTTTAATTATGTTAATTGCTTTGTTTTTCATATGAATAGGCAACTGGTTAACTTTTAAAATTTTGTTTAAGTGTATATGAGATGACTGGCTATCTATCTCATTGAATTTTGCTAAACTCGATGAAAATATTTTAAAAAGAAAAAATAAAATAAATAAGAATAAAATAATAGGTAAAAAACACATATATTTAAAATTGTAAATGTTCTCTGAAGTAACACAAAAACCTTAGGTGAAGATGAGAGCAAATATTTAGTCAGCGGAGTGCTTTAGTTGTGCTATCCTTGTAGCAGATGCTCGAATAAAGTTGTGTTTGAACGAAATGGCGTCACCCAGGATGAAGAGCTGGTTGATGCCGTCACCATCTCGCAGCATCTGTAGGAGGTAAAGATATATATTTTCCCTGTTTTGGGCCTGAGCCCTTCATGGCCTTGAGGAAGGGCTCAATCCCAAAATGATAGTAATATATCTTTATCTCCTCGGGGTGACTGTCTTAAAGTTTACCCTTATTCCTGCTTTGTAAGAGTCTTTATCTTTATTAGTATATCATTAAGTATATTAGTAAGGATTTATCTGTAAATGGGGGAGAGGGGTTAATTATTTTATTGATTTTAAAATATTTTTGTCTTTTAAACTGTTTATTCTTAATGCAGGTGCGTGAGTTAGGCCTTGTCAGAGTGAGTCTCAAGCAACTGGAAAATACTTCAATCCTCATAGGTGCTGGATACTAGGGGGTTTACAATATTTATAATATTTCAGCTTCTGCATTAATTTCAATCACATGTCCCAATTTTTGCTTTTATCTGTACTTGCGCCCTGTAGAATTGTTCATATTTCTTTTAATAATTAATATTCTTTAAGTTCTCCATTTGCTGTTGAGAGAACTCTTCAGTGCGACTGGCTGTTAAGTTGTGCGAAATATACTGTGATTGTAGTCAAAACACAGAAATGCTGGAGGAACTCAGCCAGTCTCTGTAGGAGGTAAAGACACATATTAATTGCTGTTTCGGGCCTGAGCCCTTCATGGCCTTGAGGAAGGGCTTAAGCCCGAAACATTGGTAATATATCTTTATCTCCTACAGTGGCTGCAAGACCGGCCGAGTTCTTCCAACGTTCACTGTGCTTTGTTTGTTGTGTTTTTTTTACTGATTGCAGTGATCTCCAAGCGCTTACCTCTAACCCCAGCAAGCATCAGAAAGGAGAAATCTACATCACTGAGATCTCTAGACTTTTGAGGCAGCTTTCTTTTGGATCAGCAGAAGGTGCTGGTTGGAAAAACATTCAGTTCAAGAGGTGTGGTCTTTACTTTGATTTCTAACTTTTAAATGGAACGACAAATTTCTCATTGTGAGTTAATATTGACACTTAAAAGTATTCTTGTGTTGTATCTTGCAACCATTAACTGCAATAGAAAAGTAAAATATATAGCATTTTACAGTTACTTTAAGTCAGTCTGTGTTCACTGTGAGATTAAATGATAAAACAAAGGATGTTTGGACGTGAAGGCCACACTTCACCAGTTCAGTTATTTGACTAGATTCCAGTTACAATGAACAGATTTTAAAACAATGCCATTTGCCATTTTTGTCGTAACATTTCAGAAGTTTTTAATGTAAACTATTAAAGCAGAAAAAAATAACATTAATCTACAATTATTAGCTTCAGATCAAAAGTGTATTCAGTTGTTCAACCCAAGATTGATTTGGAAAAAACTAACAGCAAAACACAGTCTATGGTGTCTGATCAACGTAGGACTTGGTATTGTGAAGTTAAATGTTGAATAACGTTTGATGGTAGGCATGTTTCCTGTGAAGCCATAACAATATTTTCTTCATGGTAGATTGACACTGATGATAAATTAAGGCAACAGCTCAGAGTAAAGTTTCAGTCATTGTTTGAAGCAGCTTCAATGGTACCTCTGAAAAGAATGGGGATGCCAGGAATTTAAAGAGCATGAGGGTAATGCTGGTAAGGGCACCTCTTGTGAGAGTGAATTGCCACACACCTTGTTGCTCAGTTAAGGCTTCATAATTAGTTTTTTTTTAGCCTCTATATCTTTTGTAAAGAATACATTCTCTGCTGTTTTTTGCTACTCCTTTGATGTACAGCATGATTGATTAAAAAAAATGATGAGTTGATTGATATAAAATGTTACTAAAGTCACAAATAGTATACCAGTGGAATTAACCCTGCATTATTTGTGAAGATAATTGGGAAATGATTCAAATTGTTCATTTTTTCCACTTTAATTAGCTCTAATAATCGGAGCTCATATCAATACCTGCTAGCCTTCATACCCTCTCATCTCCCCCAACTCTCCTCTAACCCTTCCCCTCCACCTTCCTCTTTCCTGCCACCTCACCCTGCCCTCTGAATTTCCCAGCCCTCTATTCCACCCCAACCTCTCCATTCAGAGCTATCCCCTCCCCTAACATCTCATCATGTTTTCTCTTGTGCCCGCTCACCCATATCCACTTCTGACCTCTTGCCTATGGCCCTGTGTTCCTCCCCTTGCTCATACCCCTGACTTTTTATTGAGGTGTCTATCTACTTTTACTTCACACCTTTGTGAAGGGTTCCAGCCCATAATGTTGGTTATGCCTCTGTATCTTTGCTACATAAAGAACGCTGCATGACTTGCTGAGTTTCTCCAGCACTTTTGTGTCGACTAATAGGTTTGGGAGGTTTTTTTTTAATATCGTTGCGGTTGGCACATAAAAAATTGTGAGTGAGTGAGGCCATTAGATGAATGCAAAATTTTAATGAGGTATTGGAAGACCAGAAGCCAACATTGATGAAAAGGAATCATGTCCAGGACATCACAGGTAAACCCCTTCCCACCATCGAGAACATCTCCAGGGAACACTGCTGTTGGAGAGCAGCAGCAATCATCAAAGATCCACACCACCCAGCACACGCTCTGTTCTCGCTGCTACCACCAGGAAAGAGGATTCAGAAACAGCAGCTAACAGACTCCTCAACAACAAACTCAATCAGAGACTCATTTAACGACTCTTACTTTGATGCTTTATGGATTTTTTTTCTGTGTATTGCAGTCAGTTTGTTTACATTTCTCATGTGTACATTGAGTAAAGTTTTTCTTGTACTGCCAATAAATAGTAATGCTGCCTCGGCCACAGGAAAAAGAAAAACAGGGTTATATGTGATGTCATGCAGGTACTCTGAGGATAAATTTGGAATCGGAGTCCGAACTTGTGGGTTTTGAAGCATGACTCAGGCTTTTTTGGAGAACTGAAACGACAGAAGGGTGATATGAAGGCAGATAGTAGTCCCAGCAGATGCACAGCTTTCTTCCTGATAAGGTTTATGGTGTCCTGTGAATCAACAGGATTCAGAATTAAATGTACAGATTCAATTTTTGATGATTGCCATTACACTTGAGCAAGGATGTTTAGACATTTCTCTCTCTGGCCAATTGTAATTCCTGCAGAAATCCCATTTCTCTTTAAATCACTTGTGCATTATATCAATGGGACAGGACTTGCTTCAGTTTAGGTACTTTAGAATGTACATTTGAGATGACACCTATGGAAGGTACACGGGAGCAGAGATCATGTGGTATTAAAAAAAACATGGAGAATTTAGACCTGCTGATTGACAGACAGGCAGATGTGGTATGTCTGATGATTTTAGCAGGCAACAGTTTACACTAGTAGGGGGCTGGACTGGTATAAATATGAAGTCCAGTAATTAAAATAAAGTGTAGCATGGTTAGCACAATCCTATTACGGAATTAGCAACCGGGGTTCTAATCCGGCACTGTCTGTAAGGAGTTTGTACCTTCTCACTAGGTCTGCATGGGTTTCCTCTGCTTTCCTCCCAGCCTTCAAAACTCAAAGGGGTTGCAGGTCAATTGGGTGTAACTGGGCAGCATGGGCTCAAAGGCCAAAAGAGCCTATCTATTACTGTGCTATAGGTCTACATTTAAATTTTTTAAATCAGTTATAAAAACATAGTCAATTATGACATTTCTCTTTTGCCAATGTTCACTTTCCAAAGAGGCATATTTTCTCTGTAGCCTTTGGCTTGACTGGAGCTTGAGAATCGAATCTCTCCTTGTTTGTAAAAGTAGCAAGATATTGGGCTTCTCAGTGAAAGGCCAGCTGTACCAGAACTATCCTGCACGCTCAAAGTTTAGCTGCTGCCACTGGAGCAGAATGCCTGAAAAACACTTTACAATCTGTCAGTTATGACAATGTGGAAAGGAGTTTCACATTTGAACTCCTTTCCTGTTTGTCTCTCGGTTGCTGGGATATTTAATTCAATTCCCCAATAAATTAATTCTGGATTCTAGTCAAATTTACAAACTCAACAACAATAAAAATCAACTTATAAATATTGTAGGTATGTATGAATGTATTTCCCTTAGGCATTTCATGGCAGCATTATCTTTCTTTTTAAAATATTTTTATTGAGTTTAACAAAAGCCTTTGCACAAGGTGAACTAATAAAATAATTTAAATCATATCCCATACATATCACATATCAATTGTAAATTAGAAGCATGACTATAATTATTACATCATTTATTTCATTCAGGACATCAAATTCTATAATTATAATAATTAAACAATTAAATTATAACTCATACTGTGTCCAAAAATAATACAGAAATTATACAAATAATTCCCTTATGTAAGATATTTTAAACTTGTCTGATGAGATCATGTTGTTCTGTGATATGATCCGTAATCTGTAGTTAACACCCTATCCGCCCCCCCCCCTCCCAACCTTTACTTATTTGTCTTAATAATAAAAGGGGGGAAAAATAGGATTTTTTCTTAGGCATTAAAAGTTTTGAATATTTTTTTATTTGAGATAAATTTGCTTCTTTTGGACAACTAACAGCAACATTTAATCTTTCTAATAGATACTTTAAAAAAAGATATTTACAAATTAGGCACTTTGTTCAGTCCAAATTTTCTGATTTTCCTCAAATTTCTGAAAGTTTTTTTGAATATTTTATTTAATATTTTCAACCTTGTAATTATTCATTGTTGAAACCCCTATCCTACTCCCTTACCCTCTCCCACTATATAGAATATATAATATAGTAAATATATAATATAATTAACTGAGAAAATACAAAGAGAAAACCAAATATAGAAAAATAGTGTTGTTCTAGATTGCACAGAGGGTTGATTCGCATACAGTGTTTATATGCAAATATTCTTGATGCATTTTTTGATTTGAAAATTTCCCATGGAGGATTAATATCAAATATTTATAATAATTTAATAGATTTAAGAACAGTTTTGAAAGATATTTTCCAAACTTTATCCATGATCCTTAAGACTAAATTAGAACCATTTTCTTTGATGGCATTATTTGGTTTTTTTTCTCTAGAAGAGAATATATCTGTGTCCTCAACCCAAAAGAGAATCCTAGCTTTTGTTTCATTGATAGCTAGATGAGCAATTTTGATGAAGTGGAAAGATAATGTTTCACCCACTCACATTCAATGGTTACATGATATCAGGTCTTTAGTTTGAAAAAAGATTAGATATAATATTAAAGAAATATTGTCTGAATTTGATAAAATGTGGGGCCCATTAATGGATTGTTATCATAATCTGAGGATTTAAATGATGTGGATGCTCTGGGAACTCCCTGTCTGGTGTCTGGGGGTGGCTATTCAATTCATATTTATAATATATATATACAGATAATAATTTTTTGAGGGAAGGGTTAGATTAGGGCAGCATTATCAAACAAAATACTTAAATAAAAATACTTGAGGAGACATCAGGACCTGATCTCCACAAACTTGGTCAAAGTTTAAGTAAAACCATAGAACATTTTAGCGGAGAACAGGCCCTTTGACCCTTCTAATCTGTACTTAACTATTATTCTCCCTTGTCTCACTGATCTGCATCCAATCCATAGCCCTCCATACCCCACCTATCCATGCACTTGTTCAAATACATCTTAAATGTGAAAATTGAGCCCGCATTTACCACTTCAACTGGCAACTTGTTCCACACTCCCACCACTTTCTGTGTGAAGAAGTTCCCCTAATGTTTCCCTTAAACATTTCCCCTTTCACCCTTAAACCATGTCCTCTGGTTTGTATCTCACCTACACTCATTATAAAAAGCTTATCTATACTTTCTCTGTCTATCCCCCTCATAACTTTAAATACCTCTGTCAAATCTCCTCTTGTTTTTTCTATGCTCCAGGAAATAAAGTCCTAGCCTGTTTAACTTTTTCTTGTAACTCAGTTCCTGAAGTCTGGGCAAGATCCTCGTAAATTTTTTCTGTACTTTTTCAATCTTATTGATATCTTTCCTGTAGTTAGGTGACCAAAATTGCACACAATACTCCAAATTTAGCCTCACCAATGTCTCTAAAACTTTACCATAACATCCCAACTCCTATACTCAATATTTTGATTTATGAAGGCCAATCTGCCAAAAGCTCTCTTTACAATCCTATTTACCTGGGGAGCTACTTTCAGGGAAATATATATCTGTATTAAAGAGTGGAGGGAGAATTTTTAAAAATCTATTCGCCATTCGCCTGTTCAAAACACGGCTGACAGGGGAGGAATGATTAAATTCATGGATGTGCAAGAGACAGCGATGCTTTGTGATTAGTGAGGGATTGCTTAAGGAGGGATGTGAGCAGGAAGGGAAGGTTGAGAATAACTGCTCTAGACCCAATTGTTATTGAAATATTTTGCTTGAGAAAAATTGTCATTGGCCAATGTCCTTTGGAGTTATGAAACCATGCACGTCACGAGTCAATTAGGTACGATTAAAACAGTGGTTTTCAAACTTTTTTCTTTCTACCCATAGACCACCTTAAACAATCCCTTACTAATCAGAGAGCACCCATGGCATAGTATGTGAGTGGAAAGATAAAGTATGTGAGTGGAAAGATAAAGGTTGAGAACCACTGATTTAAAGCATGACAACAATTTGGAGAAAGGAGGGACATGACACAATTTTTTAAAGAGCACGTCACTTTTATAATGAAGGTATTGGTGAACTACCTGGGATGGCAGGTAATTGGATATGGACCAGAGTTTTAGAGGCTCACTATTAGACAAAAGCATTGAAAATATTGACCAAAAATGGGACAGCACCTGCTTCAACTTGGGTTCTTTAGAATGTACATTTGAAACACCTATGTCAACAAATATTCTCGTGGAAACTACACGGAAGCAGAGATATTAGGAAAAGATGCATAGAAAATTTAGAAAGCTGCTGATTTGACAGGCAGGCAGACGAGCAGAAATTTTCTGGGATCCTTGGTATGGGAATCTTTGGTGTACATGCAGAGAAGACAAAGGACAGAAAAATACCAAAGGTGCTTAGTCTGCATCTCCTTCTGGTTATTGACTGAAGAAGACCAGCAATCACCAGTAAAGATGGATTTTGAAGAAGGATAAAGTAGATATAAATGGAAAACTTGGCGTGTGTAATGGGGACCAACTAAATTACAGAACCCAAGCAGATCGTCCTAATTTTCACATGAAAGTTTTTTTCAATAATTGTTATTTTCAATATTTTTATTCATTTCATTTCACAAATGTTACATAGATAAATAAATATCAATAGAACAATATTCAAATTTATATGATAATAATATCAGGAATGACAAAACCTACGTTACATTTAAAAAAAAAGTAGACTGTAGTTTGTCACCACTGTAACAAGTGGTGAAGCAACAAAGAACACAAGAGATGCCATGAGCTGACCAGCTTAACGCCGTTCTTACAGTCGTTTAAAAATCTGAGATTCACATGCTCTCTGCATCACGTGACTTCTGGAAATGATGCGGCCTACCAGAAGCCTGAGCGGCTCTGAAGCTTCGGGTGAGGTAAGTAGTGGTGCGGTCGGCCACAATAGGTGCAAAAAAAAAAGAGAAACTGGCTAATCTACACATTTGACCCCCTATCTATTGGAGGCTGTTGGCAAAATACACTCTAAATGGTTGTCTGATATGATGGCTTGTTTGTCTTTAGAAAAAAAATTAGATGTTCCACTGCTGTAATGAATGTAAACTTTCTGGGGTTCTTTCCTTAATTATTTCCCAAATTTGTAAGCTTAACTAATTTTTGATTTTTGATCTCATTTGTTTATTTTTTCATTTAATCAGGAATTTTGACACATGAAAGGTTGAGCTGCACTAACAGTAGCACGGCTGCTGGTGCAAACCTGGGAAAGTGGAGGCACAGCCCTGCTCTATAGGTTTAAACTGCCCGGTCCTAAATGTGGGCAGCTCCATACAGGCTTTAAACTGTCTGTTAAAGGAGTCTATGGTGCTTGTAAGTAAAATGCTACAATGTGAGGACTGTGCACAAGGAAGCAGAGCCTGTGCTGAACAGTGGCCATGAGGGGTTCCAGATACCAGGGGAGCAGCAGAGCAGCACAGGGCACCGTAAACAGGAAGAATGAGAATGAGAAACATGGAAGACAACCCAACAGGGAGGGCAACCACTGTGGTGGACCAACGAGAAGTCACGGCTGCGGGTGACTTGCGGTCGACGGGCCAACATGGGCTGCTGGATACTGGCTCAGGGTATCGGAGCCGGGATTCGAGAGGGTGCAGAATGGCCTCGGGGCGCTGAAGGCTTCCTGATCTTGTCAGAGGTTTGGAGCTGGAGCTCGAGCTGCCGACGAATTTGATAGGAGTCTGTGCAGCTGCAGGAGCACTGGATGCGAATCCATCGACACTCAGTGACTCTGGGACTGTCTTCTGTTTCTCCTTCTCTCGCACTGTAGGGGGCACAGGGCAATACTAATGGCGATTCTCTGCCTTACGGCAGACAAAAGTTAAAGTATATCATGTACATTCCTTTTTTAATGTATTATTACGTGACAATCAAAGGAACCTTGAAACTTGGTTTTATGCATCCATTGTTCAGACACATTGGGCAATGTGTGCAATTGGAGCAGCTACTAACATTCTAATCTAACTCACAATTATACCATAAATGACATTCAAATGGTAAAAGAGAGCTGGTCTCGGTAATTGTCTTTCTTTGGGGGGGGGGGGGGGAGGGGAAGCATCACAATAGAAAATTGGGAGAAATATTTTATTTTCTGTAGTCCTGCTAATTATAGAAGGGGGTAAAGAGCAAAGAAATTTAGCTGCAGCATAATTACTTTAAGAACTTGCACCTGCATTTGTACTGATAATAGGTACATACTTTATCCCCCAACTGCATATAGGTCTGCACAGGCACAGCAAAACCTACCCCATGAAGCTAATTTAGTATTTTTGAGAGGCCAGGACTGAGGAAGAAAAGTCTTTTCATGGATATGTTAAAACATGTTCTGAAGCCTCTTCAATATATTGTCTCGACTTGACCGTTCAGGTAAATATAACTTGCAATGACAAATGATCTTTACAGAATACCAATATCTAGCCTCAAACTACAACTCAAGTTTCATGGAGCAATTTGAATAGCAATTCTTTTAGATAGATTTCCCCATTAAAAAAAAATGGTGGTAGTTTCCTTTGACAAAGAAAAAAAGCTGTTTAGAATTCCAGCAGGATTAGGCTTTACTCAATTTTACTGATCCATTCTACGTTAGTGATGAATTTTAATGATGAGAGTGTTGGCATTTTTCCTGAAATGTTTTATAAATTAAACCCTTGTTAAGTGTAATGGAGCTGGTAAGTTAAAACATCATTAATTAAAATTTATACAAATTTTAAACAGCACCCATCTCTTCACCGAGAAGAAAACACACCAATCATATGGTAGTTAACCCAGGAATTCACAGTGAATGAAAGTCATGCTCAGACCTGGTGTTAACAAATTGACTCTAAGCAGAAAAAGAACTAAATGATAGTTTATTTACCTGATTATTGCCCTTGGGTGTAGTTGTGAAAAGTGATAGGCTGCAGATGCTGTGATTGTAGTAAACACACCAAAATGTTGGAGGAACTCAGCTGGTCTTTTCAGTATCTAAAGGAGACA
The DNA here is from genome assembly GCF_036971445.1 of Narcine bancroftii. NCBI lineage: Eukaryota > Metazoa > Chordata > Chondrichthyes > Torpediniformes > Narcinidae > Narcine > Narcine bancroftii. The sequence goes on from NC_091469.1 coordinate 299,320,786, forward strand.
AAGATATATTGCCAATGTTTCGGGCCTGAGCTCTTCTTTAAGGAAAAATCAGACAAGGCAGAAGCAGGATGTATCAGAAAGTCTCAGAATTCAAGCAATGGGGGAGGAATCCAGACCAATAAAATTTGTTAATTGAATATGATAAGGGACTTTGTGAGAATTTATCATATCTAAGCGAAAGGAGACCGGGAGAGACGACAGGGGAAGAAAAGGGTGGGGGTTAACGAAAGCCAGAGAAGTTGATATCAATGCCATCTGGTTGGAGGGTGTCCAGTCGGAAGAGGAGGTGTCGTTCCTCCAATTTATGGGTTGTCCCAGCCTAACAGTCCATGAGACCATGGATAGAAATGTCGGCAAGAGAATGGCAATGGAGAATTTAAATGGGTGGCCACAGGGAGATCCACGGTATTGCGCTAGACAGAGCTAAGGTGCTCAACAAAGTTGTGAAAAGAAACAGTAAATTTCATGCAAATTATTTACATGATATAATTGATGTGCATAGTAGACATATTTGTTATCTTAACAACCAATTTTGTATTTTAAAAAACATTAAATATACATAAAATAAGCTGACAAAAAGCAGATTGTGATGGGGTTTGTGAAATAATTGAGGCCTTGCATCTGTTATGGCTGATTCCACAAGGTGTTTGAAGTGTAGCTTAAGTTTTTTTTCTTTTGTATGTTATTCAAAGAAACAATCAAAGCATGTACCTTGGGGGAAGAAAAGGGGGGGTACTACTAAGATAAAAATTATTGTAGGGAAGTGGTGCTGAGATGAGGGATAAAAAAAATCAAGTTATCTTATTGAGTAGCACAGTAAGATTTAGATTTCTTGAGCTCTGTTTTTCTCTCTCTTCTGAAAGAGTTCATTGTAAATGTCACCCCACAGGCAATGATTGTTGAACAGATTTATGATTGCTGGAATGATAATGGAACAAATCCATTTGTGAAACTTGGTTCCTTGCACCAGTCAAATTTGCTTTTGATGGTTGGTTGTTTTGCTACCTTGTGCTTCCCATGTGAATCTTGAAGTAAGTTGTAGTTTTGTTCACTGAGTAAAGTAAAACTAAGAAAGTAATTAATGCTGAATGGGACTGTCATTTTCTGCATTGTCTAAATACAACATAATCTTACAGGAAAATGCATCCTTGCTCTTTATCAAAAGGAAACATCAAAGTAAACAGTGTTCCCACAACATCCTGCCAAATGAGCGTGTATCTGATTTACTAGTAAAAATGTCCAACACCTCACATCTATAAGAACAGTTTATGGTTTGCCTTTGCAAAGCATAGTAATCATTCTAAGGATAGTTTTGGTTGTAATAGATGATCACAAATTCCACTGAACATTAGAGAAAATATTTGTTATTGAGGTTCGAGGATAAGTGATAGGATATTGAGAACATTTCAACAATTTTTGAATAATTTAATTGTGCAACAAGTAAGGTTACTGATCTATGATTATTGTTCTCTGGCTGTCCATTTATTTATTGTCAGAGTGCATACATGGGATCCCATTCAATCCTGAGATTCTTTTGCCTGTGAGTGAGGCAGAATTTGCCACTTATTCGTAGTGCAAAAAAATTTGTACACATGTAAACAAATAAAGAAATGTAAACTAACTCCAAAACTGAGGAAAAAAACAGTGAAATACAAAAATAAGAGTCTTTAAATGAGTCCCTGATTGAGTTTGTCATTGATGAGTCTGATGGTGATGGGGTAGCAGCTGTTCCTGAACCTGGTGGTGCAAGTCTTGTGGCACCTACACCTCTTTCCTGATGGCAGCAGTGAAAACAGAGCATGCTCTGGGTGGTGTGGATTCTTGATGATTGCTGCTGCTCTCCGACAACAGTGTTCCATGTAGATGTTCTCAGTGGTGTGGAGGTTTTTCCTGTGAAGTGTCCACTACCTTTTGCAGGGTGTCGTGCTCAAGTGTCATGCTCAGGTGTCCCCATACCAGACCGTCATGCAACCAGTCAGCACACTTCCCACCAACATCTGTAGAAATTTCCTGGGGTTTCGATGTCATGCCAAATCTCCGCAAAATTCTGAGAACATAAAAGTGCTGGTATGCTTTCTGCACATCCCTGTACAACACCTCCCCCCCCAAAAAAAAGTTTGCCCGATCCATAAATTTCGATGATGTTTTTATTTGACTGATCTGTTCATTGATTTTGTTGGACTATTTAAAGAGTAAACTCCTTTCAGATTTTAGTTTAAAAAAATGGTATATACTATTGGGGATGACCTCCATTCCCACAGATTCTAGAAAAACCAAAGCACAGCATGGAGGTAGAAAGATTTTGGGTTAATAACCCTTCATCAGTATTGGATTAAAGGCATTGCCAACCTTGATCCCCAACTTGTGCTGGGGGTTCCTTTATCCCCTCTCTCTTTGTGCAGTTTTTTTTTCTAAATTTGATGCAGGGAAATTGACCAGAAATGTTAACTTTATTTCTATTTCTAGTTATACTGCCTGACCTGATTATTTATAGTATTCTTGTACTTATATGATCAGCAATGCAGATACGGCAAGTATATATCATTTGAATTGGTTGTAAACAACTTCTTTTTTTTTTTAAATTTTTTATTTTTCACACCATAAATCACAATAGCCATGATATACACTTTTTCTTTTCCACACATTTACAGTGACTTTTTCTCCCTCCCCCCTCCCTCCTCCCAAGCCACCCCCCCACCCCCCCCCTCTCATCCATTTTAGGTATACAATCTAGGTTGCATTAATTCAGTTAGACAATGTTGTCATTCAACAAAAATACACCAGAAATTCTACTGAGTCCATTCTTTTCTTTTCTTCTCCTTCCATCAACTTAGGTAATGTTTGTTCCCGGTAGGTTTTCGCTATTGTATTTAATGTAAGGCTCCCATACTTGTTCGAATATTTCAATATTATTTCTTAAACTATATGTTATTTTTTCTAATGGAATACATTTATTCATTTCTATATACCATTGTTGTATTTTCAAATTATCTTCCAATTTCCAGGTTGACATAATACATTTTTTTGCTACGGCTAGGGCTATCTTGACAAATCTTTTTTGTGCATCTTCCAAGTCAATTCCAAATTCTTTATTTTTTATGTTACTTAGGAGAAAGATCTCTGGATTCTTTGGTATATTGTTTTCTGTTATTTTATTTAATATCTGATTGAGATCATCCCAAAATTTTTCTACTCTCTCACATGTCCAGATTGCATGAATTGTTGTTCCCCTTTCTTTTTTACATCGAAAACATCTATCAGATACTGTTGGGTCCCATTTATTTAACTTTTGCGGTGTAATGTATAGTCTGTGTAACCAATTATATTGTATCATACGCAGCCTCGTATTTATTGTATTTCTCATCGTTCCAGAGCATAACTTCTCCCATGTTTCCTTTTTTATCTTTATATTTAAATCTTGTTCCCATTTTTGTTTAGTTTTACCATTTGTTTCCTCATTCTCCTTTTCTTGCAGTTTAATATACATATTTTTTATAAATCTTTTGATTAACATTGTATCTGTAATCACATATTCAAGGTTACTTCCCTCTGGTAAACTCAAGTTGCTTCCTAATTTATCTTTCAAGTAGGATCTCAGTTGGTAATATGCCAGCGCTGTATCTCCAGTTATATTGTACTTATCTCTCATTTGTTCAAAGGATAAGAATCTACTTCCTGAAAAACAATTTTCTATTCTTTTAATCCCTTTTTTTCCCCATTTTCTAGAGGCAAGGTTGTCTATTATAAAAGGGAGTAGCTTATTTTGCGTCAATATTAGTTTTGGTATTTGGTAATTTATTTTATTTCTTTCTACATGAATCTTCTTCCATATATTGAGGAGATGGTGTAATACTGGAGAAGTTCTATGTTGTACCAATTTTTCGTCCCATTTATATAATATGTGTTCAGGTATCTTTTCCCCTATTTTATCTAATTCTAGTCTCGTCCAGTCTGGTTTTTCCCTTGTTTGATAAAAATCTGATAGGTACCTTAATTGTGCGGCTCTATAATAATTTTTGAAGTTTGGCAATTGTAAGCCTCCTTGTTTATACCATTCTGTTAATTTATCTAGTGCTATCCTCGGTTTCCCCCCTCTCCATAAAAATCTCCTTATTATTTTCTTTAACTCTTTGAAGAATTTTTCTGTCAGTTGTATTGGCAATGCCTGAAATAAGTATAGTATCCTTGGAAAAATGTTCATTTTAATACAGTTTATCCTTCCTATCAGTGTTAGTGGTAGCTCTTTCCAATGCTCTAAATCGTCCTGTAATTTTTTCATTAGTGGATTGTAATTGAGTTTATATAATTGGCCTAGATTTTTGTTTATTTGCACACCTAGGTATCTTATTGCCTGCGTTTGCCATCTGAATGGGGATTCCTCCTTAAATTTTGAGAAATCCGCGTTATTCATAGGCATTGCTTCACTTTTATTTACGTTTATCTTGTATCCCGACACTTCTCCATATTCCTTCAATTTCTTATATAGTTCTTTTATTGATAGTTCTGGTTCTGTTAAGTACACTATCACATCATCCGCAAACAGACTGATTTTATATTCCCTGTCTTTTATTTTTATTCCTTTTATATTATTATCTCTTCTTATCGATTCTGCTAGTGGTTCTATAGCTAGCGCAAACAATAATGGTGATAGTGGGCATCCCTGCCGCGTTGACCTGCTTAAGTTAAATTGCTTTGATACATGTCCATTTACTGTCACTTTCGCTAACGGTCCCTTATATAATGCTTTAATCCAATTAATATACTTCTCCGGTAAACTGAATTTTTGCAATACTTTGAACAAGTAATTCCATTCTACTCTGTCGAAGGCCTTCTCTGCGTCTAAAGCAACTGCTACTGCCGGTGCTTTATTTCCTTCTACTGCATGAATTAAGTTAATAAATTTACAAATATTGTCTGTTGTGCGTCTTTTTTTGATAAATCCAGTTTGGTCTAAATTTACCATTTTCGGTACCTGTTCTGCTAATCTGTTCGCTAATAGTTTAGCTATTATCTTATAATCTGTGTTTAGCAGAGATATTGGTCTATATGACGCTGGTGAGAGTGGATCTTTCCCTTGTTTTAGTATCACTGTAATTATTGCTGTTTTACATGAATCTGGTAAGTTTTGTGTCTCATCAATCTGGTTGATTACATCCAGGAGGGGCGGTATTATTAGGTCTTTAAATGTTTTGTAGAATTCTATTGGGAGTCCATCCTCTCCTGGTGTCTTATTATTTGGTAAATTTTTTATTATCTCTTGTATTTCTACTGTTCCAAATGGTTCTGTTAATTTATTTTGTTCCTCTATTTGTAGTTTTGGTAGTTCAATTTTAGTCAAAAATTCATCTATTTTCCCTTCTTTCCCTTCGTTTTCGGTTCGGTATAATTGTTCATAGAATTCTCTGAAGTTTTCCTTAATTTCTTTTGGATTATATGTAATTTGTTTGTCTTTTTTCCTTGTTGCCAATACCATTTTCTTAGTTTGCTCTGTCTTAAGCTGCCATGCTAAGATTTTGTGTGTTTTTTCACCTAGTTCATAATATTTCTGTTTTGTCTTCATTATATTCTTCTCTACTTTATATGTTTGTAATGTTTCATATTTTATTTTTTTATTCGCCAATTCTCTTCTTTTGGTTGTATCTTCCTTTATTGCTAATTTTTTTTCTATGTTTATTATTTCCCTTTCCAACTGCTCTGTTTCCTGATTATAGTCCTTCTTCATCTTGGTTGCATAACTTATTATTTGCCCTCTAATGAATGCTTTCATTGCGTCCCATAGTATAAACTTATCTTCCACTGATTCTGTATTTACTTCAAAGTACATTTTTAATTGTTTTTCAATAAATTCTCTAAAATCCTGTCTTTTAAGTAGCATGGGGTTTAATCTCCATCTATACATTCTTGGAGGGATGTCCTCTAGCTCTATTGCCAATAACAGGGGTGAGTGGTCCGATAATAGTCTAGCTTTATATTCCGTTTTCCTAACTCTCCCTTGAATGTGGGCTGATAACAGGAATAGGTCTATCCTTGAGTATGTTTTATGTCTAGTCGAGTAGTGTGAGTATTCCTTTTCTTTTGGGTTTTGTTTCCTCCATATGTCCACAAGTTTCATTTCTTGCATTGATTTAATTATAAATTTGGTTACTTTGTTCTTCCTGTTACTTTTTTTCCCCGTTTTATCCATATTTGGATCCAAATTCAGATTGAAATCCCCTCCTATTAGTATGTTCCCTTGCGTATTAGCTACCTTCAAAAAGATATCTTGCATAAACTTTTGATCTTCTTCGTTAGGTGAATATATATTAAGTAGATTCCAAAGCTCTGAATATATCTGACATTTTATCATAACATATCTCCCTGCTGGATCTATTATTTCCTCTTCTATTTTAAATGGCACATTTTTGCTAATTAATATAGCCACTCCTCTTGCTTTTGAATTATACGATGCTGCTGTTACATGTCCTACCCAATCTCTCTTTAATTTCTTGTGCTCCAATTCAGTTAAGTGTGTTTCTTGGACAAATGCTATATCTATTTTTTCCTTTTTCAGTAAATTTAGTAGTTTCTTCCTTTTAATTTGGTTATGTATTCCATTAATATTTAGAGTCATATAGTTCAGCGTAGCCATTTTATATTTTGTTTATCTTCTCTTTCCGTTTTTCCATCATTACCTTTCCTCCTTTTCCATTTCTGTTTTCTTATTTTCAACTCTTTACCAGACAACATTCCTACAACATCCAACATTTTCCTTATTCTCCTATTTCTATCTTCTTTATCCCCAATCTCCCCTTCCCCTCCTGAGTTGCCCTTTATCCCTTGTCGGACAACCACATCTCCCCTCTCCATTTGGATTTGCGAATCCACTCGCAAGCGTCAACTGATTTTGCAGTGACCGCTCTTTTCCCCCACCCAGCCCCCCCCAGAAAAGATTTCGCTTTTTATATGTCACAAAGGTCACTCTTTTAATTCCCTCCTTATTCTCTCTATTCCATTACCTTCCCTTATTAATTCTTGTCTATACTCTCTATGTTTTCCTCTAATTACAGATACTTTCACATATGCCCATTGTCTCTATTCACTCTTATACCTCTTTACCCGCATACATATCAATCGTGGTCATTTTTACCCTCCTTACCCGTCTTCATCCCTCAGTCTATTTTTGTCTTTACCCACATACATATCAATCGTGATAATTTTTGCTCTCATTACCCGTCTTCATCCCTCAGTCTATTTTTGTAATTGTTCTGCAAATTTTCGTGCTTCTTCTGGATCTGAGAATAGTCTGTTTTGTTGTCCTGGAATAAATATTTTCAATACCGCAGGATGCTTCAGTGTAAATTTATATCCTTTCTTCCATAAAATCGCTTTTGCTGTATTGAACTCTTTTCTCTTCTTTAGGAGTTCAAAGCTTATATCTGGATAAATGAAGATTTTTTGCCCTTTATACTCCAGTGGTTTGTTGCCCTCTCTTACTTTTTCCATTGTCTTCTCCAGTACCTTTTCTCTTGTAGTATATCTTAGGAATTTTACTACAATAGATCTTGGTTTTTGTTGTGGTTGTGGTTTAGGGGCCAATGCTCTATGTGCCCTTTCTATTTCCATTTCTTGCTGTAGTTCTGGACATCCTAGGGCCTTAGGGATCCATTCTTTTATAAACTCCCTCATATTCTTGCCTTCTTCATCTTCCTTAAGGCCCACTATCTTTATGTTATTTCTTCTGTTATAATTTTCCATTATATCTATTTTTTGGGCTAGTAATTCTTGTGTCTCTTTAGTTTTTTTATTAGATTCCTCCAATTTCTTTTTTAAGTCTTCTACCTCCATTTCTGCTGCTATTGCCCGTTCTTCCATCTTGTCCATTTTTTTCCCCATTTCTGTTAAGGTCATATCCATTTTATTTATTTTCTTTTCTGTGTTGTTTATTCTTCTTCTTAAATCATTGAATTCCTGTGTTTGCCATTCTTTAAATGACTCCATGTATCCTCTAACAAGAGCAAGTATATCCTTTACCTTGCCTTTCCCTTTATCTATTTCACTGTATTCTTCCTCTTCTTCTTCCTCTAGGTTGGCCATCTGTTGTTTCTTTGCTGCCCTTTCCTCCTCTTCTTTCTTGTTTCCATTGTCTTCTGTGGTCTCTTCTTGCTGCAGGTGTTCTGCAGCTGTCGTTGCCGGCTGTGGAGATCGACTCCCCAGCTGGTCCCCCCTCCCGTCGGTGTGTTTTTTTTCATGCGCATGCGCGGTTGCGCACTTTTACTTGGCTCTGTGAGCCATTGTTGTAGTTCTTTTTCTACCGACCTGAGGTAGTGGGGTCTTCTCTCCACAGCGGGCCTCTTCGGACAGGTAAGGCCTTCACCTTTTTCCTCCGTTGTCTTCTCTTCCTCTCTTCTTTCCGTTGATTTTGATTTTTCTCCTTTTGTCTCCATCTTCTTTCCACCTTTATACTCACTTTTCTTTAACTTGTATTTCTGTGCCTTTGTATTTTCTCTTGTTTTTCCCGACTTTTCTGGAGAGGGCTGGAGTTCACCGTCCGGCCACTACTCCATCACGTGACTCCTCCGGTTGTAAACAACTTCTTGAAACATGATTTACTGTTTGCAATAACTACATCGATATATTTACATGTGGTAATGATATTAGATGTGCCAGCATCTTTGTGAAATATTATTGAACTTCAAGGACATTTTGAAGAGAGCTGGAATGAAAAATGGAAGTGTACACCTTAGCCTTAAGGGAGATTTTGAAGATGGTTAAACTATGATAAGAGAATTGGGGAAGTAACTTTGGAAGTAGAATTTTGCAGGATGTGGCTGTATTGCACTAAGAATTTGTACTCGAGGATATTGTGTTTGAGAGGGGATGGAGGGGGAGCAAGTTATGGGAGGTTTGGTAAAATTATTTAACTTGGTAATGGTAGAATTATGAAATTGGAATTGGTAGTACCAAGACGAAGGTATAGGGGTGATGGTGAAGTTTCTAAATGTTGTGGGATTACCTATTGCAGCTGAAATAGCTGACGATTACATACCATACTTGTTCCTTTTGAATACTTTTTAAAGTATACATTTTGAATATTGTCTGGCTCACTAATATTCTTCAGGGTATTGCTTTTTCTTGTGTTAGCTGGTCCAAATGGGACTCTAGAATTAACAATATGTTACTTTTTAACACTTGGGGATGAGCAATAAAGACTGATATTTGAAAATATCCTCACGCTGTGGAAAAAAAAATCAATAACACCTGTGAGTGAATTAAATTAAAAAGACCTCTCAGTAACTTGATTATAATGTGGCAATGTAAGTGAATAGGGTGGTAGAAAGGGCACAACTTGTCTTCATTGTTCAGTGTATTGCGTATAAAAAGAATGTCTTCTTGCAGCTGCAAAAACACAATGCTAAAGAAACTCAGCATGTCACAGTGTACTTTATGTAGCAAAGATACCTCACCAATGTTTTGGATTTGAGCCCTTCATTAACCTTGACCAGCTGAGTTTCTCTAGTATTGTGTTTTGACTTCGACCAAGGTGTCTGCAGACTTGCATGTTTTACTTCTTGTTACAGCTGTATAGAACTTTGCTAAGGCCACATTTGAATGAGTGATTGTGTTATGTTATAGGATGGATGTGGAGGCTTTGAAGGGGTGCAGAAGAGGTTCAGTAGGCTGCTGCTTGAATTGAAGTATGCACATTTTAAAGGCAGGTTGGACAAACTGGGATTGTTTTCTCTGGAGCATCAGAGACTGAGAGGCAATTGATAGAAGTATATACAATTATGAAAGGCATAGATATGAGGGTGGAAATGTCAAGTACTAGGGGTCACTGGTGTGAAAGGAGATCTATAGGCTGAGTTCGTTTTCTGCATGGGGTGGTAGGTGCTTGGAATGTAGTGCTATAGGAGGTGCTAGAAGCAAACATGATAAAATTTGAGACACTTGGGCCTGTAACCAGGCAGGGAATAGAGAGGAAGAGGCCATGAGGACGATGATGGGATTAGTTAGATTGGGGTCTTGGCTGGCATGGACACATGGGCCAAAGGGCCTGCTCCTATGTTATGACAGACAGAAATGAGGAAGGAAAGGTTTGTTAATAGGGCACCTCTGATAGCAGTCTTTTTTTTTAAACAATATCATACATTTCTGCTGGAGTCTAAAATTGTGATCCGATTACACAAAACTAAATTTTAAATCAGAAAATACTGAGCTAGATACTGACATCATGTGGCAATTCTCTGCTATTGCCAGAATTGTTAACGTTCCAGTTGAGAAACCCCAAAAAAACTGCAAATGTTGGAATCTTCAGCACAAAATGAGTAAATACAGCAAGCCAGGCAGCATCTGTGGGTATGAAGTGGTCAGGTTGGGACTGTAGGCTGTCATTATTCTTGTCCTTGAATTGCTGTCAGGTGTACGGAGATACGATACGGACAGCTTGCAAAAAGTCACTGGTGACAATGTGGATCCACAAAAAAGTTCCCAGAAAACACTGACAAGATTAATCATGAAAATGGAGGCATTTAACTTTACTATTAGTATTAACAGAAAAGACAATTGAAATTAAAATTGAAACTAACACTAGTTTCCCAATAGAAATCTGGCACGATCATTTCTCCAGTCATGGCCTTTTGATTGTCCTGAATCCTGGTTTGGTGTCCTTTCCCACTGTTCCTTTGTTCTTCAAGTCCACGTTTATTGCCACAATTAATGATGTACATTGAGCTTTTATTGTTTTGTGAGCAATACAGCTCGTCAATCCATGCATTGCAATAAAAACATTTGGCACTGTTACAGAGACATGTCAGTTTGTACAGATCAAAGGCAATGTTACTTTACCAGTGAGGTTTCTTCAGGTGGGAAACAAACTGTTCTTGAATCTGGTCCTGCTTGATCTCTCACTCATGAATCTTCCTGTGAGGAAGAGGGAGATAGTGTGCCTGGGGTGGCTGCCATTCAGAGGGAGTGAGAAGTGTTGATGCGGTCGATGGAGGATGAGACCTTGATACTCGGGTACTCATGAGATCTGATAGTTAAAATGCTGGACCTGTAATAATTATTGAGGGACATGCCAAACTTCCTTCGCCTGACTCATCAATGCCAAGTCAGGTCACTGGAAATCTTTATTTCTAAGAACTTCTGCACCACTGATGTGCCTCTACCCCTCCCTGCACCCTCCACTTCACAATATCTATATCTTACTGACACTGAGAGGTTAAAAAAGAAAGTGGCATCACTGCCAGAGTGGCTGTAATGGCAGCACTGCTGCTGGTGTGGACCCAGGGAGAGCAGGGACTTTAAATGGTCTGTTAAAGAAGCCAATGGGGTTTTATTTTAAATCCTTTGACCATGGGGGTCTGGGCCAAGGTTGGCAGTGCCCATGTTCGGCAGTGGCCACAAGGGGTTGCAGACCCCGAGTGAGCAGTGAACTGGTGCAGGGTACCAATAAAGGGGAGAACACCTCCCCTCCCAGTTGAGAAGGAGAAGCAGATGAGACAACCCCAAGGACTGTGACCATGATGGCAGACAAGCGAGTGGCTCTGAAGCTGAAGGGGACATACCCGGCAGCAGGCTATTGGTGACTTGTGGGTGAGGAACCCATATCGGCTGTGGACAGTTGTGACTTGAGGTTAAAGGACTCCCACCAGGTTGTGGGCTGCTGGAGATTGGCTCATGAGAACCAGGGATTGGAGAGAACTCTGGGGGAAAAGGGTCACCCAAAAGGCTCTGAGCACTGAAGGTTTCCTCATCACGGCAGAGGTTTGAATCTGGGCTTGGTTTGGACAGAATGGGATTCTGTGGGGATGCAGAGGCCACTGGAGCACTGGAGGAGAATCCGTGCACACTTGATGACTCTGAGGGAACCCTCTTTTGCTTCTCTTTCCCTGATTTTAAGGGGCGCCAGACAATGCTAATGGTGAATCTTTGTCTGCCTTATGGAAGACTAAATGCAATTGTGTAATAATGCATTTCTGTTTTATTACATGACAATACATAGTCTAATGGTATGGTGCAAAGATCAGATACTAACTCCTTCCTGCATTCCTTCTCATCATTGTTTGATGTTCAGCTTACAAGTGATGGAGTCGCATAGGTACTTGAATGTATGAGATGGAGTTGCATAGGTACTTGGATGTACGAGATGGAGTCGCATAGGTACCTGGATGTACGAGATGGAGTCGCATAGGTACCTGGATGTACGAGATGGAGTCGCGTAGGGACCTGGATGTACGAGATGGGGTCGCGTAGGGACTTGGATGTACGGGATGGGGTCGCGTACGTACTTGGATGTACGGGATGGGGTCGCGTACGTACTTGGATGTACGGGATGGAGTCGCGTAGGGACCTGGATGTACGGGATGGAGTCGCGTAGGGACCTGGATGTACGGGATGGAGTCGCGTAGGGACCTGGATGTACGGGATGGAGTCGCGTAGGGACCTGGATGTACGGGATGGAGTCGCGTAGGGACCTGGATGTACGGGATGGAGTCGCGTAGGGACCTGGATGTACGGGATGGAGTCGCGTAGGGACCTGGATGTACGGGATGGAGTCGCGTAGGGACCTGGATGTACGGGATGGAGTCGCGTAGGGACCTGGATGTACGAGATGGGGTCGCGTAGGGACCTGGGTGTACGAGATGGGGTCGCGTAGGGACCTGGGTGTACGAGATGGGGTCGCGTAGGGACCTGGGTGTACGAGATGGGGTCGCGTAGGGACCTGGGTGTACGAGATGGGGTCGCGTAGGGACCTGGGTGTACGAGATGGGGTCGCGTAGGGACCTGGGTGTACGAGATGGAGTTGCATAGGTATTTGGATATACAATCACGGATGTAAGAGCGAGCACAGTAGAGGACTGAATACATATCTTTGACAAGTGCTGGTGTTTGTGTTTGTGCTATTTTCACTGATTGCAATCTGTTTGACAGAAGTCAAAGATTCAATTGTAGAGGGGGCCTCTGGTACTGATCCTGGAGTTTGGGGATTGCTTTACTGGGAAGTATGGTACTAGAAGTGGAATTATAGTCAATGAATAGTGATCTGAGAAATGTCCTTGATATCCAGGTGTTGCAGGGCTGAGCAGAGGGCCAGAAGATGGTGTCTGTCACTCCAGAAAGGGATATCGTGTATATTGGTGCTAGAAAGGGATATTGTGTATATTGCCTTCTATCTACACCACTGTTTTCCTGCATCATGTTCTCCTACACTTGGCCTCTCTTGAAAGAGCGGAGGATTCAAAATTCCTTTGTTGTCATGTAATCACAGGCTTTCTGGTTTCCTATATTTGGCAACCCCTCTAGGCTGCTTGGGGCCAGACCCTGCAGTCGCAGGATTTTAGAGCAAAGCACCATCAGTTCTTTGAACAAGCTGCTTAAACCGTGTACGGAGCTGTTGGTAGTTGGACTGGGCGGAAGAACCCTACAAAGGAGTGCTCTGTCTCCTCCCTCTCCACGGGTCCAGCCGTTACAGCAGCTCCAACAGCGCTGCCATATTGAGTGCTTTCCCTTTCTGTCTGACAAGGTAAACGTGGCAGAACTTCTGGAACAAATGTTCAGAGACTTGGTGAAACTTTAACAAAGTGTACTAGCACAGCTCAGTTTTTTTTTTAATTGAAAAATCAAATTGCCAGAATCAAGTGAAGAGTAAGGTAATTGGCAAGGAAACCTCTAAGTAACAGTTTATTTGATGCACCTTTACTCGGATTACAACAGGATCTAGATGAAATGAGAAAGTGGGCCAAGGAATGACATGTTAAACCAACATTTTTGTGTTTTCACTCATTAAGTGAACTCCTAAAATGTTCTAATTTTTCTTGAAGGGTGACTTGCTGCATGAGGCATATGGCGTTTAATCTGTTGGAAATAATCAGTGTGAACAGAAAATCAATATTCTAGCATTGATCAATAGGCAGATCTGCAGTGTCCCCCAAAATGTTTGACACTTTTTTCCTTCATTTTCCCCATGCTCCAGTCTTAAATTTGTAATCAAGCAATTCACACGTGATTAAAGTGCACATTCCAGATTTTATTCAAGGATATTTGTGTACATTTTGGTTTGACCATGTAGATATTACAGCACTTTCTAATTTAATTTCAGGGCACCATAATTTTTGGGACATTGCAATGGTATGTATATTAAAGTACAGTACAGCTCCAATTATCTGAAATGGCCAGGACTTGGCTTATTTTGGATTAATGATATTTTCGTAATTTTTTAAAGAGCAGCCCAGTAGCAACAGTGTTTAAACAACAACAAACAACAATGGGGGTCTTTTTAAGTATGAAATAATGTTTAATTCTCACCAAAAAAAAACCCAACCTAAATAAAATAAGATAATGCGGTGGTCTGCTGCCGCGGCGATCACAACCAAAGGCCAGCAGCTCGCGCAGCAACTCTGACCCCAAGTGAACGGTAAGGGCAGCTTAAAGGCCAGCTACCCTAAAATGGCACTGGCCTTGCTGCACAGACAACAGACAGGGACAGCGCATGGGGAAGATGGGTATTGTTATGCAGGAAAGTACCTGAGCATGGGAAACCCGCTTTTGTTATTCGGGTCATGACGTCAGTAAAGGGGGGCAATGGCGGGAACGGTGCGAGTAGGAAAGTTGGGCCTGAGCACTCAATAAAACAGAGCTTAACCTGACTACAGTAAGTGTGTGTGCCTTCTTTCAAATAGCACACGGCTACAATAAATCCAACACCAAAAACTCAAAATTCTACTCCAAAGTTTTTCCAAAATTCCAAAATGTTTTCAATTTGGCTCTGAAAAACAAATTTGGATAACTGAAGATTTTTATTTTCACAACTTTATTTATTAATTTAACAAGGTTATTACATACAGTAAAAAAAAAAGTACATATTGTGAACAATAAATTTTTTTAATATATAAAAAAGAAAAGAGAAAAAAAAAGAAGCCCCCTCTCCCTCTCAGCCAGCTCTCTTTAGGAGAGCCAAAAAGAAAAAAAAACCTAAAATATATTTACTAAAATCTAATCAAAGTAAATTTAAATGTAAATATTCTGAATATAAAGACCACTTTTTAAGAAAAAAAGAATAATCATGTAAAACATACGTAATTTTTTCCATTACCAAACAAGTTTTCATCTCATTATGCCATCTGTTAATATCAATCACATTAGCATTTTTCCATGTACTTGCTATACATTTTTTTGCTACAGATAAAGCTAAATATACAAAAGCAATCTGAAATTTATCTAATCCCAAATCTTTCAAAGGCTTCAACTTACCCAAGAAAAATATTGCCGTGTCTAAAAGTATTTTAATCTTACACAAATGTTCCAAAAACAATTGAATTGCTTTCCAAAAAGATTGTATATGTACACATAACCAAACAGCATGAAAAAAAGTTCCAACTGAATTATCACATCTAAAATAAGAGTCTGATTCACTAAAACCATATTTTTTAAACTTTTCAGGTGTTAAATACAATTGATGTAAAAAATTATAATTAACCATTGCATAACGAACATTTATCGGTCTAGTAACACTATCTTGACAAATATCTAACCAATCATCCTCAGAAAAAATAAAATTAATATCCTTTTCCCATTTAATCCCATCCTTTTTTTCCATATTTTTCTGTAATATTTGGTACATCAATGAAATATATCCCTTCTTTGGTAAAATCACAAGAAAAGATTCAAATTTAGTCAATTTAGGTAAAATCATATCTCTACCAAATATTTGTTTTACTAAAGATCGAAGTTGATAATAAACGAAAAAAGAATTCTCATTAATACCAAAATCTTCCCTCATTTGATTAAAAGATAAAAATTTACCTTCTTTAAAACAATCCCCCAAATTTTTTTATACCTTTAGATTTCCAATGTAATAAACATTGATTATGCATTGAAAAAGGAATGTTGATTATTATATAATGGTGTTAAAGTCAATAATTCATCCTTACAACCTATTGTTCTATTTTTCCTCATCCATAACTTCATTAAATGTTTCAGTATGGGCACATTATATTGTTGTAATAAATTTAAATTCCACTGAAACAAAAATTGATGTATTTCAAATTCAAAAATATTTGCCATTTCAATTTTAGCCCAACTAGGGGGCTGTTCCAAATCCATTAAGGAACTAATATATTTAAATTGAGCTGCCTCATAATAATTTCAAAAATGTGGTAAACATAATCCTCCTAATGCACATTTCCAAGTTAATTTATTCAAAGCTACTCTCAGAAATTTACCCTTCCATAAAAATTCCTTAACCATTTTATTTAAATCTCAGAAAAAATTCTTATTAAGTAAACACAGAATTGACTGAAACAAATGTTGTATACATGGAGAGATATTCATTTTAATTGTATTTATTCTTCCAATTAAATTTATAGCAAGATCCTTCCACTTAATCAAATCAGCTTTGATCTTTTTCATTAACGGTATATAATTTAGTTTATATAAAGATTGATAATCAACATCCACATTTATACCCAAATATTTAATTTGATCAATCCACTTCAAATTAACAATATTTATATAAATTGAATAATCTCCTTCACCTATCGGTAAAATTTCACTTTTTTCCCAATTAACTTTATATCCAGATAAAGATCCATATTGTGTTAAAAATCCTTCAAGTGTAAAAGTGACTAAGCTAGGTTTATTAAATACACCAATACATCATCAGCAAATAAATTAATTTTATACTCCTCATCTAAAACTCTCATATCTTGTATCTGTGTATTTTGTCGTATCAGCTGTGCTAAAGGTTCAATTACTAACGTAAACAAAGCTGGAGACAAAGGACAACCTTGTCGAGTTGAACGAGTTAATTTAAAAGGTTCCGAGATCTGACCATTTGTCAAAACCCTGGCTATTGGTTTATTATATAAAGCTTTAATCCAACCAATAAAAGAAGGACCAAACTTAAATTTCTCTAAAACTTTAAATAAAAATTTCCACTCAACTCTATCAAAGGCCTTTTCTGCATCGAGAGATATCACCATCGGATGGTTGGGCACTGTCGATATTTATTAATCAAACTAATCACTTGAAGAATATTATCTGAAGCATATCTATTCTTTATGAAACCTGTTTGATCAACATGTATCAACTTAGGTAAAAATTTAGCCAATTGATTGGCTAATACTTTAGCTATTATTTTATAGTCTACATTTAACAAAAAAATTGGTCTATATGAAGACCTTCAATGGATCTCTATCCTTCTTAGGAATTACAGTAATTAAAGCACTAGAGCATGATTCAGGTAAATCATCATGTTCATTAATCTGTCGTATCACATCTCCAAACACTGTAGATAAATCATCATAAAATACCTTATAAAATTCAACCAAAAACCGTCATCACCAGGTGATTTTCCATTCGGCATTTCCATCATAGCCAATTTAATTTCTAAATCAGTAAAAGGAGCCTCCAGCTCCAATATGTGTTCTTCTTCTAATACCGGTAATTTCAACATCGATAAAAAGGAATCAATCGATCCACTCATCTGTTTTTCCTCAGAAGTATATAGTTTCTTATAAAATGAGTAAAACTAATCATTAATCTTGCGAGGTTTATGTAGCAATCAAATTTTGTCTGACTGCATTAATAACCCTTGATACCTGTTCTTTCTTTAACTGCTATGCAAGTACCTTATGTGCTTTCTCACCCCATTCATAATACTGTTGTTTAGAGATTGCAACGTATCGTATTTCAGTTTCAATGTAGACAACTTATTTTCTGATTTTCTGTCACATCTCTCTGAAATTCCTTTTCTAATTCATCAATCTGTTTCTCTAATTCAAGGCTTTCGGTCAAATAATTCTTTTTAACGGAGGTATAACTAATTATTTGACCTCTCAAGTAAGCTTTCATAGCATCCCACAATATAAATTTACTCTGAACAGTATTAACATTCTCTTCCAAGAAAAAAATTGATTTGATTTTTTAAAAAATTCAATAAATTCCACTTTTTTTAAACAACATCGTATTGAATCTCCAACAATAAGCTGCACAATTTTTTTCAGAACTCTCATAAGTAAAATACAACAGGGAATGATCTGAAATGACCCTACTTTTATATTCTGCTTGCAATATTTTCCCCTGTAAATGTGCCGATACTTTAAAAAAAAACATTCTAGAAAAAGATTCATGTCTAAATGAATAAAAAGAAGAAATCCTTCTTTGTTGGGTTGAGACATCGCCAAATGTCCACTAAATTAAGATCTTTCATCAAAGCTTGAATTTGAATTGCCATTTTGGATTTTTTAACATTTTTTGGAAATTCATCTAATAAAGGTTCCAAAACACAGTTGAAATCTCCTCCAACCAAAACATTTTCATTAGCTTGTCCCAGAAGCAAAAATAGATCTGAAATAAATGCTTCATCATCTACATTCGGTGCATAAATGTTAAGTAAAGTCCAAAATTCATTAAAAATCTTACAATTCAATTTAAGAATACGTCCTGCTTTCATTTCCATTGATTGTAATTCAAAAAATAAATTTTTATGTATTAAAATTGCTACTCCCTTAGCTTTAGAGTTAAATGAAGAAAAAAAAACATGTCCAACCCAGTCCTTCTTCAATTTCATACTTTCTTTTTCATTCAAATGTGTATCTTGTAAAAAAGCAATATCAATTTTCATCTTTTTGATATATGCAAAAACTCTATTACGCTTAATTGGGTTGTTTAATCCCTGAACATTAAAAGTAGCAAACTTCAAATTTGACATATCTAATACAATTACTAAATGCCAAAATAATCAAAAAATTAATAATAACAAAGAAAAAAATATATATATAGAATCTCCAAATAAAAATGATATTCGTTAATAATAATAAGAAAAAAACCAACCCCCCCAAAAAAAAACTACCAAAAGGAAGTAACTCCCTAAAAAAACTGGGTGTGGATTACCCACTAAAGACTGATGACTAACAAAGAAATTAGTGCAATCCCTTCCTCCCCAGCCAGCCAATCAAAAATATTAACATATTACAAAAAATAAATTCAGCCTTGAGATTCCAGTCCAGATGGTGAACTCATTTCAAGAGTAGATGAACTCTTTCCATTCCCGTTGTTTCCACTTCTGCCATTTTTCCCATTTCCAAGACCATCAAATTTTCTTTTAGGAGAGAATGGTGGACTTCTTCTTTGTCCTCTGACATCTGGTAGCGAATTAGCAAAAAACATTGCCTCATGTTCATTCTCAAAGAATTGAGACTGATAGTTTCCGTAAAACACTTTCAACACAGCAGGGTAATGAAAAGCAAATTTGTAACCTTAATGCCATAAAAAGTCTTTAACAGGATTAAATTCATGTCAACGTCTGATAATATCTTGACTCAAATCAGGGTCGAACTATTCTGAACCATCATTGAAGCTTGCCTTTGTCTTGCATTTTGAACTGCAAGTCGAAGAATTGTTTCTCTATCCAAACAGTTCAAACAGTGAACTATCACAGCTCTTGGAGGTTGACCAGGTAAAGGTGTTCTTCTTAAAGCTCTATGTGCTCTTTCCAATACCAATCCATCAGGAAAAGACTCTTCTCCTAACATCTGGGGAATCCAATTTTTAAAAAATTTGACAGGATCTTGACCTTCTATACCTTCTGGTAAACCCACAATTTGCACGTTATTTCTTCTGCTTTGATTTTCCAAATTTTTTTTTTTGTTAATTCTCTTTTCCGGGCTTCTAAATCTTTAACTGATTTTTCCACCTTTATTATTGTTTCTGTATTGGATTTCACCTGTTTTTTACATTCAGAAAAGGAAGCTTCAAATTTTTTAAAGTTTTCCCAATTTTCTTTAGCTTCTGCCTTAACCACAGTTAAGTTTGAACTCATATCAGTATTCATTTGAACCAGCTGATTCAATTGACCAGTAATGATATCCAAATAAGAAGCAATACCTTCAGACATCGTGTAAACAGGTTGAGATGCAATTTGGAAAGCAGAATCCAGTTCCACAATTTGTAACTCACTTTCTTCCAGCTCTTCTTCCATTTCCTGTACAGTGGTAGAGTAAGATAAGTCCTCTTCTGGTTGTACTTCAAAAGGCAGCATTCTAATTGTTTTGCTGCGAGTTTGGACACCCAACGATGACCCCCCAACTTCCTCAGGGGGTCTTCACTGTCCTCCCCCACAGACAATTTTTAAATAAAATTACAGAATCCTCCGTAGTTAGCAGCGCTACTCAAACCCCCAGTCGCTATAGACTGTGTGTTTAACATTACAGCTCTCTTCCTCCACACACCCATCTCTTCCAACAGGGTTATTCTTTATGGCAGATAGATAGGGTTGCAAAGAGAGCTTTTGGCATATTGGCTTTGTGCCCAACTTCTCGGGAGCGCGCTCCTTCTTCCACAAAATGGGTTGAACCAGCGCCATCTCGAGACTGGTGAGTGGGTATTACTTTAACCTTTGTTCCCATTGGGGATCACTGAAATCAAGTCCAAGGGTGTTTCAGGTCATTTAGGCCCCAAATCTTCTGCACTCCAAAACTGTATTTTCTTTTGTAACTGAGACTTCGTTTTTTTTTACATTATTAGCCATAATGGCTCACCAAAATATCAAACTAAAAATTAAAATTTTATAATTGAAAACAAAGGGTTAAAAAACAGGTACTTAAAAGTCTGACCAGAGAGGGCAGGGATTACACGTCTAGTCTCTATGCCATCTCGCCATGCCCCCATAACTGAAGATTTCTGATTGATTTGGATTTTTTGGAGGCAAAATGATGTCACTTCTTGGTCCAAAAAATTTTGGAAAACTAAGGATTGCAGATAATTTGATTTTGGATAATTGGAGTTGTACTGTAGTTTTATTTATTAGTACTTTGTTGCACATTCCCTTGCATGTAATGACTGCTTGAAGTCTGTGATTCATTGACATCACCAGGTGCTGAGTATCTTCTCTGGTGATGCTCTGCCAAGCCTCTACTGCACCCAGCTTCAGCTCCTGCTTATTTCAGGGGTTTGTCCCCTTAAGTTTTTTCTTCAGCATATGGGAGGCACACTCAATTGGATTTGGATCTTGGTCATTAAGGTATGTTTAGTTTTTTTTAGCTTTGGAAAAACTCCTTTGTTGCTTTAGCAATATGCAGATGGAATTTAATGCAGACAAGTATGAGGTATTGCATTTTGGAAGGACAAAACAAGAATGGCAGGGCACTGAGGAGTGCAGGAGAACAGATGGATCTGGGAATACAGATACATAATTCGCTGAAAGTGGTGTCACAGATAGATAGGGTTGCAAAGAGAGCTTTTGGCATATTGGCTTTCATATATCAAAGTATTGAGTACAGAAGTTGGATGTTATGTTAAAGTTGTATAAGACATTGGTGAGGCCAAATTTGGAGTATGTGTCACCTAACTACAGGAAAGATGTAGGTAAGAGAAGATTTTCTAGGATGCCTGGACTTCAGGAACTGAGTTACGGGGAAAGGTTAAACAGGTTAGGACTTTATTCCCTGGATTGTAGCAGAATAAGGAGAGATTTGATAGAGGTATTTACAATTATGAGGGGGGGATAGGCAGAGTAAATGTAGATAGGACATGGATTAACAGTGAAAGGGGAAAAGTTTAGGGGAACTTCTTCACACAGAGAGTGGTGAGAGGGTAGAACATGCTGCCAGCTAAGGTAGTAAATGCGAGCTCAATTTTAACATCTAGAAGAATTTGACAGGTACATGGATGGAAGATGTGTGGAGGGCTATGGACTGGCTGTAAGTCAGTAGGACTAAGCAAAAAAATGGTTTAGCATAGACTGGAAGGGCCAAAGGGACCTATTTGTATGCTGTAGTGTTCTATGGTTTGGGATCATTGTTTGCTGTAGGATGAAGTGCTGTCCAATGAGTTTGGAGGCATCTACTCTAACTTGAGCAGATGTTTATATACACCTCAGAATTCATTTTGCTATTGCCATCAACAGTTGTATCATCAATGAAGATAAGTACTTGAGGCAGCCATACATACCCAGGCCACAACACCTCCACCATCATGTTTCACAGATGAGGTGGTGTGCTTTGGATCTTGGGCAGTTCCTTTACACCTCCACACTTTGCTCTTGCTATCACTCTGATGCAGGTTAATCTTGGTCTCATCTGTCCACAATACCTTTTTCCAGAATTCTGCAGACTCTTTTAGATATTTATTGACAAATTGTAATCTGGCCAGCCTGTTTCAGTGGCTAACTAGGGGTTTACATCTTGTAATGTTACCTCTGTATTTCTGTTCATGAAGTCTTCTGTGGACAGTAGTCATTGACACGTCCACACCTGCCCCCTGAAGAGTTTTTCTGATCTGTGGGGCAGGCGTTTGCGGACTTAACTTCATTATGATACAAATTCTTCTGTCATCAGCAGTGGAGGTCCTCCTTAGCCCACCAGCCCCTTTGCGATTACTAAGCTCAGTACTACACTCTTTTTTGTTAATGATGTTCCAAACAGTTACTGTTTTTCAGCCTCATAATGGCTTCTTTGACTTTCATTGGCACATCTCTGGTCCTGCTATTGAAAAATGGCAACAACAGACTCCAAAGGTGATCAAAAGCTTAGAAGCAAGCGTACCTCTCTTATACCTGCATCAATGAAGCGATTAAACATGCTTGAGTACTCACAAACACCTGTGAAGACAAATGTCCCAAACATTATGGTGCCCTGAAATGGGGGAAATTACTGTATATTTCGGTGTACGTCGACCCCCTTTTTCAGCCTCACTGTAAGGGTTTTATGGAATATCTGCTATTATCAGTCAACCCCAATTCTCTGGTTGCCTGAGGTGCCCCATTGACCCCCAAAGCTCTTGATGCCTGAGCTGGACCGTTGACCAGCATATACATCGACCCCCATAGATCGTGAGGCTAGAGGTGATTGTCATCACATGGAGCGTCCACTGACACAACGCAGCACGTGACGAAAATACGAAACTAGCTTTCAGTTGAAAGTGATAGAAATGGCCAAGGAAACCAACAACTGCGCTGCTGCAAGAAAATTTGATGTGCATAAGAAGTTAATTAAAGATTGGAGGAAGAAAGAAGAGACTTTAAGAAACATAACAATAAGGCAATGTTCATTGAGAAAAGGAATCAATCACTCGTCGGCCAGAGTTGGAAAATCACATTGCTGAATGGTACGTGAACAGAGGCAAGATTGTTACATAGTCACTCAAAATAAAATGAGAACATTTACACTGCAGTGGGCCAAGTCGCACCCAGATCTCAGTGATGATGTTGAGGCTACAGTCGGCTGGTGCGATCATTTCATCAATAGGAAAAATCTGGTATTATGCCAAAACCCAAAAAGTGCACACAAATCATCAAATGATCTTGATTATAAAGTTGTAACTTTTCACCAGTTTATTATTCGGAACCGACAGAAATACCAGTTTGCATTGGCAAATATTGGAAACATGGATGAAAACCCCATGAATTTTGACATGATAGTCAATAGAACAGTGGAATGGGAAGGTGTTAAAACTGTTCAAACCAGAAGTACAGGCCGTGAAAGGACCAGGTTTATCGTGGTGTTATAATGCATGGCTAATGGGACCAAGTTAAGACCCGTGGGTAATCTTCAAATGCAAGATTAAACCAAAAATGAAATGCCCTGCAGTTATTTTGGTACATTTTCATGAAAAAGGATGGATGGATGAAAATGGAGTAAAATTATGGATAGACAATGTGTGGAACAGGCAGCCAGGAGGTTTACGCAAAAATAAACGGAGTTTGCTGGTCTGGGATAGGTTCCATTGTCATTTAGCTGAGAACACTAAAAGTAGATTAGCACTACGCAATACTTACATGGTGGTAATCCTGGGTGGTTTGACGTCTACACTGCAATTTTTCGATGTCTGCTTGACCAAGCCATTCAAAGACCATGTGCATGAGGAATGGAATACATGTATGTTAAGTGCAGAAAAGTTGTTAACAAAAGGCGGGGCAATGCATGCTGCATCACTTGATATCTTGTGTAACTTCGTGCTCAAGACATAGGAGAAAGTGAAAGTAGAGACTGTGATAAAATCATTTAAAAAGTGTAGAATCTTGTGCAATTGATGGCACAGATGATTTGTTGTGGGACATTGATGACGAAGCTGAAACCGCCTCATCAGATACAAACTGGAACCCATATGATGACTGTTTAAACAGTGAGAGTATGGATGTGCTTGCTGCCATCTTTGGCTCAGACGATGATAGAGTGATTTTGAAGGGTTCTAATTGTGTTGTTTTCAATAAAAATCTCAATGAAAATCTGTCGCAGTCATTTTTTTGTTTTTCAAGGGTCGACTTATATGCCGGATCAACGCAGTTTGGAGTTGGAGCTGAATTAAGGTCTTAAAAGTGTATAAATCGACCCCTAGTTTAGAGAGATTTTTTTTTTGGTTTCACGACTCAATTCGTATGCCAAAGTAAACTGTATATATAAAAAGTGGTATCATTTCTACAAGGTCAAACCAAAATGTATACAAATAACTTTGACTAAAATCTGGAATGTGCTCTTTAATCACGTGAATTGTTTTATTACAAATTTAAAACTGTGGAGCACAGGGACAAATGAAGGACTACATGATTAGGAGAGGCATAGAAAGGCCAGACAGCCAGCACTTATTTCCCAGGGCAGGATCAGCAAACACCAGAGGTCATATGTACAAAGTTAAGGGAGGAAAGTTTAGGGGAGACATCAGGGGTAAGTGTTTTTTTTTACACAGAGAGTTGTGGGCACTTGGAATACCTTGATGGGGTTGGTGGTGGAGGGTGAAACATCGGGGGCATTTAAGAGACTCAGACACATGGATGAAAGCAAAATAGAGGGTTATGGGGTAGGGAGGGTTTAGTCTTTATTTTAGGAAGGAACATATGGGTCAGCACAACATCAAGGGCCAAAGGGCCTGTGCTGTATTGTTCTATGTTCTAAAAGTGTTTTTGTCCCAAACATTATGGAGGGCACTGTATTAATGTATTCATTTGTCACCATACAGTGCTTGCTTCAGGCAACGGAGCCGTGACATAACCTCATCCCAATCTGAGTACGCTCCTTCAAGATGGCGAGCACCTCCATCATCAGAGATATAAGATCGTCGTCCATGCAGTAACCTCGAGTTATCAAAGGTCAGAATATTTCCTGGAATCAAACAAGACCACACATTTTCTTTTGCCTTCGTTAAATACCACCCCATGCAGTAAGCTTCTGACCCCTGATCTATTATTTAAATAGACATTGGGTTTCATGGCATCTTCATTGTACTTTGCAGACATGCTCCACAAAACAAAAATAAGTTGAAAGGGAGGGGAGGAAAACAAAAATGAAAAGGTGAGCAAATGCCAGAGGAGGTGGAGAGAGTGTAGGGCAGGCAGTTCTCCCTCCATAGGCGGTGCTCGATCTGCGAGTCCCACGAGCTTCTCTCTATTTGTTCATCTGAAGTCACTTATGTTTCATCAAAATGGACACCTTTTTTCTCCTAAATGCTTATTTTTGAAGTAGTTTTAAAGGAGGGGGAGGTGGGCAAAAGTGTACTTTATTGAAATTGGTGTAAAACTACATTGAAAATACAATGGAAACAGTGGTTAAAGTACAAAACTTAAATTATGAGAAATAAATAAACCATGGGTTCATTCCCATTAGTTCAAAGTATTCAAGGGATAAGTGCAGTAGCATAATGTGAGGAGCTGCAGAATACTGAGAACATCAATAACTGGGACATTAAGAAAAATGGTTTTGTGAAACTAAGTGGAAGAGGATAAATCACATGATATTTTGAAATGAGTGGGATGTGTTTTTTTTCCACAAAAAATCCATTATATACTGCGCCAACGACCATTTGTCTTCAGGCAGACAGAATTACGAAGACTTAATGATCAAGCTGGCTGGTTTTTCTTAGTAACAAAGGAGACTAGGGGTGATTTAATTGAACTTGAAAATACGATAATGATCTCTACTGGAAAAAAAGAGAAAAGACATTTCCTAGCAGAGAAATCATTAAAGAAGAATTGAATTGAATTGGCTGAAGGTTTAAATGACGTTGAAACAAAATCTATTTCAGTGAATAACTGGATTGTGAATTCACTGCCTGAAATGGAGGTTAAAACATTCACTACACATTTTAAAGAGCATGTGGATGAGCTTTAATACAGTCATGACTACCAGGGGGATTAACTTATTTCCACTTTCATGATGGGATGTTTCTGTACAGTAAATTTCTAAGAATCAATGAAATGTACCTGGTTCTAAACTTGCGCTGATATTTAGCGGCACAGTTAGCGTGGCAGTTAGTACAATGCTGTTTCAGCGCTACCGACCGAAATTCAAATCTGGCGCTGTCTGTAAGGAATTTGTACATTCTCGTGTCTATGTGGGTTTCCTCTGGGTGCTCTGGTTTCCATCCACCCTTCAAAATGTACTGGGGATTGTAGGTTAATTGGGGGCACAAGCTGGTAGGTTGTGCTGTATGTCTAAATTTAAAATTTATTGCAAGGTATCCTTGCAAATTGCAAGTGCATTGTGCATGAGTGGATGACTTGCATTAGTTGCTAAAAGATTTAAAAAGAGAATTGCCCAAGTTAAAAGGATTTTGTATTTTTGGCAGGCACTTTGCATGTTGAATCAGTATTCTCTTACCTGGCTCCATTTTGAAGGCAACCAAGTTTGCTGGCTTGTACATCAGAAGTACAAAGTCCTTGAGAGCAGACAGGAATGGGCGCACCTGCTCTGCAGGCAAATCAAGGACAGAGTCCCGAGTAGCATTGTTAAAGTTGATCTGAACAACATTCCCACGATGGTCCAGGCTACATGCAAATGGAAAAAAAAAGATTTTTAACACTACTGACCTGAAATCTATCCAAATAAATCCTTTTGCTTTGTAAAATAAAATCTTGGTGCCTAATGGAATTGTTTCAATTATCTTTTCACAAGAAGTAAAGTATTACATTATTCACCCAATATTACAAAATTTCTACAACCAAATGGGACAATATTCAATTTGTATTTGCTATGGTAAACTTAAATACAAGCATTTATTGAATGGATGATGATAGGTGAAATTAAGACAAGATTTGAACAGTTTGCTTCTGGTGCCAAATACATTTCTCAACAAAGATTGGAGAAGGTGTCTTATGAGGCAAGGTTAGTAGGCTTTTCTCTTTGGGGCGAAGAAGGAAGAGAAATAACTTAATAGATGTTTACAAGAACATGAGAGACACAGATAGAGTGGACAGCTAGCACCTTTTACCTGAGGTGACCGCAGCAAATACAAGAGGACATCTACATAAGGTAAGGGGAGAAAAATCCAAGGTAAGACTTAAAAAAAAAAACTACAGTACTGGGTGCCTGGAATGCATGGCTAGGCTGGTGGTGGAGGCTGGTACAGAAAGAAAATTTAGAAAATTCTTAGGCAAATGGATGCAAGAAAAATAGAGGTTTATGGGTGTGAGGTAGGGAAGGTTTAATTGTTGAGTAAATTTATATAAGTCAGCATAACATCGTGGGTCGATTGGCCTATACTGTGCTGTTATTTTGCAGGACCACTGAATTTCCTTTTTTACTATAACAGATCCCATGTCTCTTCCATCGATCTCCTTTCAGTTTCTTATGCCTAATTCAATCGCAATGATTACTTTTTATGGTTCTCTGTTCTTCAGTCCCTTGGAGTTGAACAAAACACCTGTCACTTTAGCACATCATATCTCCTCATCATTTGGGGTATCTTATTTCCAAAACCGTTCAAAAAAAATTGGTATTTAATACATTTCATTGATGTATCTGGTGCTCAGACAAGACAGAAACCACTTTGGGAGAAAATGGAAAAAGACATAGTTTTAGAATTGTTCAATGCATTTTGTTTTGGAAATATTTACTATTTCCTCCTTCACATGATTCAACCAAACAATCTTAATTACATGCTGAACAATAACTTTATATTATCCTTGTGTTTAATTCCAGTAGTCACACATTGCAATATTAATAAGCTACACAAAACAATGGAGTTAAGATCAATTTACAGCACAAATTTGAGTTGAATTTTGGTGAATTAATATCTGAAGTGCCTAAAATGGTTGTTAAAATTTTGTTCGTTAAAGATATCCTCCTCCTCATCATTTAAATCTCCCTTGGGATTCTGGATGACTTGCCTCCTCTCCTGTTCTTGCAGAAGTTAAGCAATAACCTTCTGCGTGTGGTGAATGGCTTAATAATGTGCAGGAGTTCTGCCTCAGAGCATGCACAAATGTAAGTATTGCTTGTCTACTTTAAGGTTGGATGGCTTTGGTTCAGGAGTGCAGTTGATGAATGTTGAAGAGTTTCTCCTTGGTTCTGAAGATCAAGTGCAGTCCCTGAGGAAAATTTGTTGGAAGTCAAGTGCAAAATTGCAGCAAGGAAGATTTGAGAAAAGTGATGGGGCAATCTTGTTAGGCTCTAGTCTCCTCTGTTGAAGACCTGTTGGCTAGTATTATGCCTTGATTATGACCATGAAGTTTAAAATTTTCTGTGGGCAGCTCAATAGAAGATGTGGTACTGTCATTTCTGACTGAGGGAATCAACAGCTTGAGTGTGTTCAATGAATAGTGGCTTGTGCTGCTTTTGGTAGGTGTTCCAGTGAAAATCTTATTCTGTTTCATTATGGATGGAAGCCATGGTTCAGGGAGTAGCTTTTTGGCCAGTGGAGATGGGACTGACGAGTACTCTGGGAATTAATTCCTGTGCAGCTACCACGGTCAGATTCTCAAATATTGACAGTGAGATTGTGGATTTCTTCCTGTCTTTTACGTATTCTAGTCACATGACCATGCTACTTTGAGTTATGTTATGGCCTTGTTAATCAGAGGTGGCAGGGAGGCTGGCTGAATGAGATTGGATGGAGTCCAGGGCACCGGCATCAAAAACAAAGTCACAGTTGAAGAGGTCATTCCCATGGTCATTGACTGTCCCTGATGAGTTTGTCTTGTCTCTTTTTGGGATGAAAATCAAGATTTTTCTTCCTCCCCCCCTCCGCCCCCCCCCCCCCCCCCCCAAGGTCAAGTCCTTCTTGGTCACATCTGAAGCATCCAGGGTTAGGGATATGTACTGTTGACTTTAGTGGTTTGGTTCTGTATAATGGTGAGCTGAGGAGTTAATAAAATATCTATTAATTCTGCGAATGTACAGTCAATGAGATGCTGCTCTTGATAGTGAAGATCACTCCATGAGATTTCTCTCCATATATTTAAACTGGTGAACAGTTAATTCTAAGTGCAGTAATGTCAAAGTATGAGTCCATGAGCTACTGTGGTACAGCAGTGTTCAAGTCTGTTGCTATTGGGATTTATCATGAGAGCCTTGATGAAGTTGATAGTGTAGAGTCTGCATTTAACAAGGAAATTGTTGCACATCAGGAACATCACAGAGAAAGGTTTTGATTCAGTGGTAAGGGTTGGGAGAGATGAAAGGAGACCAGCCTCTGCTGCCTGGGTGACATTTGCACAAGTATCCCCAATTTCTGGCCCTAGATGTGGACTGGAGCCTGGGACATGGCTGTGCTTAGACACCAGTGCTCAGTGAAAAGCAAGGAGGGACCTAGTAGGTAAAAGCCCCTGTGCTTGAGCCCACATGTAGGTGCATAAAAATATTAGAGTTACAAATCAAGACTAGCAGAAATAGGAATCAGTCACTGTCAAACAAATTTTCAAAATGATCACTCACCTCAACCCAATTGATGAAATTAAGGGATATGGCCATTATAATATATGTATGTATGCATGTATGTTTTCCCTTGCCTATGCACATCAAATTAGTACATCTTGGAGTTGTAGATTAATTGTGTGCTATTGGACACCTATTGGACGGCAGGTACCTGACGGGGCCGCCACCTCCCCCTCGCTTTTGCCCGGATCGGGGCCGCCGCCTACCCTCTGCCCGGACCAGGGCGGGGCCACCGCTGCCTTCCCTGTGCCCGGACCAGGGCGGGGCCGCCGCTGCCTTCCCTGTGCCCGGACCGGGGCCGCCGCCTCCCATAGGTAGTTAGAGAACCCAATTAAACTTACCTAGGCCATGTCCACAGGTGATTTGCGACCAAGTATGGTCCGACCTAGGAGGGGAGGCAGGCCCCTCCAGCCCAGGTAAGAAACCTGCATAGGAGAAGGCCACTCCGATATAAAATCTACGACCCAAGGACCTCGCTGCTATGTCCCAGCTTGCTTGGCCATGGCACATGAACCATGGGTGTAAAGGGTGGGGCCAGTACTGCGCACATTTCACTCCACCTAAAAGCTCCTTTGCGCAGGCCCGAGGACATGTCCACGTCCTCCCCCTCAAAAGATGCTCACAAACTCAAGCTAGCATGCTGGAACATCAGAACCATGCTAGACAAAGCTGACAGCCACCGACCTGAACGTCGGTCTGCCCTCATCGCACATGAACTCCTCAGACTTGACATCGATATAGCCGCTCTCAGTGAAATCCGCCTTGCAGATGCAGGCAGCCTCCAAGAACACGGCGCGGGCTGCACACTCTACTGGTCTGGCAAGCCTATGGATGAACGACGCCTATCTGGTGTAGGCTTCATGGTCAAGAACTCCATTGCCTCCAAACTCGAAAACCTCCCGACAGGCCACTCGGACTGGATCATGTCCATGTGACTCCCCCTTCAAGACAAGCGTCGCATCACCCTCATCAGTGTCTATGCTCCAACCCTCCAGGCGGAACCAGCAGAAAAGGACAAGTTCTACACTGATCTGCGCAACCTCATTCAACGCACCCCTACAGCCGACAAGGTTGTCATCCTTGGCGACTTCAACGCTCGCGTCGGCAAAGACTCAGAAACCTGGCCAGGAATCCTGGGCAAGCACAACGACAATGGGCGCCTCTGTTGAAGCTCTGCACAGAACAGCGGCTTGTCATTACAAACACCCTTTTTCAACAGAGGGACAGCCTGAAGACTACCTGGATACATCCCCGATCCAAACACTGGCACCTCCTGGACTACGTCCTGGTGTGAGAAAGAGACAAACAAGATGTGCTCCACACCAGGGTCATGCCCAGCGCGGAATGCCACACTGACCACCGACCGGCTGGTTCGCTGCAAGCCAAAGTCCAGGAAGAGTAAAGCACCCAGAAAGAGGTTCAATGTTGGAAACTTGCAGTCACATGAAGTGAGAGGAAACTTCCAGGCAAACCTCAAAGCAAAGCTCGAGGATGCAATCCGCTCATGGACTCGTCCCCTGAAACCCTCTGGGATCAGCTGAAGACTGCCATACTGCAATCCACTGAAGAGGTACTGGGCTTCTCCTCCAGGAAAAACATGGACTGGTTTGACGAAAACAACCAGGAAATCCAGGAGCTGCTGGCAAATAAGCGAGCTGCCCACCAGGCTCACCTTGCAAAGCCGTCCTGGCCAGAGAAGAAATGAGCCTTCCGTCGCGCCTGCAGCCATCTTCAGCGCAAACTCCGGGAGATCCAAAATGAGTGGTGGACTAGCCTCACCAAACTAACCCAGCTCAGCGTGGACATTGGCGACTTCAAGGGTTTTTACAAGGCTCTAAAGGCTGCGTACGGCCCCTCACCCCAAGTCCAAAGCCCGCTGTGCAGCTCAGACAGCAAAGTCCTCCTCAGCGACAAGATCTCCATCCTCAACCGATGGTCAGAACACTTCCAATCTCTTTTCAGTGCCAACCGCTCAGTCCAAGAATCCGCCCTGCTCCAGCTTCCTCAACAGCCCTTAAGGCTAGAGCTGGATGAGGTCCTCGCCCAGGATGAGACATATAAGGCAATTGAACAACTGAAAAGTGGCAAAGCAGCAGGTATGGATGGAATCCCCCCAGAGGTCTGGAAGGCTGGCGGCAAAACTCTGCATACCAAACTGCACGAGTTTTTCAAGCTCTGCTGGGTCCAAGGAAAGCTGCCTCAGGACCTTCGTGATGCCATCATCATCACCCTGTACAAAAACAAAGGCGAGAAAACAGACTGCTCAAACTCCAGGGGAATCACGCTGCTCTCCATTGCAGGCAAAATCTTCGCTAGGATTCTCCTAAATAGAATAATACCTAGTGTCGCCGAAAATGTTCTCCCAGAATCACAGTGCGGCTTTCGCGCAAACAGAGGAACTACTGACATGGTCTTTGCCCTCAGACAGCTCCAAGAAAAGTGCAGAGAACAAAACAAAGGACTCTACATCACCTTTGTTGATTTCACCAAAGCCTTCGACACCGTGAGTAGGAAAGGGCTTTGGCAAATACTAGAGTGCCTCGGATGCCCCCCAAAGTTCCTCAACATGGTTATCCAACTGCACGGAAACCAACAAGGTCAGTCAGATACAGCAATGAGCTCTCTGAACCCTTCTCCATTAACAATGGCATGAAGCAAGGCCGCGTTCTCGCACCAACCCTCTTTTCAATCTTCTTCAGCATGATGCTGAAATAAGCCATGAAAGACCTCAACAATGAAGATGCTGTTTACATCCGGTACCGCACAGATGGCAGTCTCTTCAAGCTCACACCAAGACACAAGAGCAACTTATCCGTGAACTACTCTGCAGACTATGCCGCTTTAGATGCCCATTCAGAGCCAGCTCTTCAGCGCTTGACGTCCTGTTTTGCGGAAACTGCCAAAATGTTTGGCCTGGAAGTCAGCCTGAGGAAAACTGAGGTTCTCCATCAGCCAGCTCCCCACCATGACTACCAGCTCCCCCACATCTCCATCGGGCACACAAAACTCAAAACGGTCAACCAGTTTACCTATCTCGGCTGCACCATTTCATCGGATGTAAGGATCGACAACGAGATAGACAACAGATTCGCCAAGGCAAATAGTGCCTTTGGAAGACTACACAAAATAGTATGGAAAAACAACCAACTGAAAAACCTCAAAGATTAGCGTATACAGAACCGTTGTCATACCCACACTCCTGTTCGGCTTCGAATCATGGGTCCTCTGCTGGTATCACCTACGGCTTCTAGAACACTTCCACCAGCATTGTCTCTGCTCCATCCTCAACATTCATTGGAGCGACTTAATCTCCAACATCGAAGTACTCGAGATGACAGAGGCCGACAGCATCAAATTCATGCTGCTGAAGATCCAACTGCGCTGGGTAGGTCACGTCTCCAGAATGGAGGACCATCGCCTTCCCAAGATCGTGTTATATGGCAAGCTCTCCACTGGCCTCCGAGACACAGGTGCACCAAAGAAGACGTACAAGGACTGCTTAAAGAAATCTCTTGGTGCCTGCCACATTGACCACTGCCAGTGAGCTGATATCGCCTCAAACCATGCATCTTGGTGCCTCACAGTTTGGCAGGCAGCAACCTCCTTTGAAGAAGACCGCAGAGCCCATCTCACTGACAAAATACAAATGAGGAAAAACCCAACACCCAACCTCAACCAACCAATTTTCCCTTGCAACCACTGCAAACGTGTCTGCCTGTCCCACATCGGACTTGTCAGCCACAAGAGAGCCTGCAGCTGACGTGGACATTACCCCTCCATAAATCTTCGTCCGCGAAGCCAAGCCAAAGAGAGAAGAGATGTATGTATGTATATGTATATTTATATATATATGTGCATATATATGTATTTGTAAATGTGTATATATGTATGTATATGTATTTATATGTATGTATATGTATATGTATTTATATATATGTATGTATATGTGTATATATATGTATGTATAAATGTGTGTGTATATATATATATATATATATATATATATATATATATAAATAACACACACACACATATGCCCCCAGTATCAGAGTAAATATTAATTTGTGGAAATGCACAGATATAGAGTCATCACAAATTATTAGAATCTTTCACTTGTGCATTTTTCATTAATTGTAATTAAATGATCAAAATCTAAGCTTGTATCCAAATTAAACTGTTTAATTTAAAATCTTGGATCTGCAAACCAAATAATTTGCAGTACAATATTGGGATCATATTACAATGAGTGGTATTGACAAGAACCAACCTTTGGTTATACATCCTTGCCACTTCTAAATTTCTACCTTTCCAATCATCGGACAGTAGGCTCTCTACTCCTTGATCCCCTACATAAGCAATATGAAGCTTCTAGGCAGTTTCTGCTGCATTGCATTGGGATCTTATGCAATTCACATGACATTACAATGGCATTGTATCTTTTGAAATGGCAGCAAGCAGGCCTGGGGTTCATGACCATGTAAGAAACAATTTATCCTGCTTTTCCTTTCAAGAGCTCGCAATGAGATTGGCGACATTTGCAGTAACACAGAGCATCAGCAGATGGCAGCAACTCTGGGAATTTCGGTTTAACATAAACTATCTATTAACCAACATCTCCTTGGTACAATTGAGGTATACACAAATAATCTGCAGCCCTTAGCAAGCCTTACGACCTGGCCCAGAACCTCTCATGTGACAGTGAGGAGTGGGAAGTCCTACCACTCTGAGAGTGAGAAGTCCAGTCCCACTGTGCTGTTTGGTGGCAGCTGATTAAACTGCAGTCAACCCACAGCCATTTTTTTTGGAGGTCTTTACCTTAACCTTCATGTAAATTTGCTGGTTGACAATGAACTCTTAACTGTGGGGGGGAAGAAAACAATGCTGGAAACATTCAGCAATTCAGGGAGACTTTATGCAGAGAGAAACAGTAATGAACCCTTCAGGTTGATAACTTTATAAAAGGCTCCACAACTTGCAACATTAACTGCTTTTCTCTTTACAGCTGCTGTCTGACATCTTTTTTTCCTGCATTTTAGAAATGTTTATAGGTGACTGAGCCATTATTTTTACTGTTACAATATGGCAGTTCATGAGCATGTAAGAAACCTTCATGTCCCTCGATTCATTTAATATCTAAAGTCTATCAGCTTCTTTCTTGAATATATTCAGCAACTGTGCTTTCAATACCACTTGTGTTAAGAATTTCAAAATTTCTCATCTGTCTCGGAGTATTTGATGTACTGTGTGCAGTCCTGGTTTTGGAGATGCTGCAGAGGAGGTTCACCAGGTTGACTCCACAGATGTGAGAGTTACCCTGTGAGGAGAGATCAAGTTGTCTTGGACTGTACTTGCTGGAATTCAGAAGAATGAGAGGGGATCGTACTGAAATGTATAACATTATGAAAGGCATAGATAAGATGGAGACAGGTAAGTTGCTTCCATTGATGGGGGAGACTAGAACTTGGGTACATAGCCTCAAGATTCAAGGTAGTAGATTTTGAATGGAGATGAGGAGGAACTGCTTTTCCCAGAGTGTGGTGAATCTAAGGAATTCTCTGCCCATTGAGGCAGTGAAGTTTAGCTCAGTAAATACATTTAATAAAAGGTTGCATAGATTTTTATTTAGTCAGGGAATTAAGAGATATGGGGGAAAAGACAGGGGGTGGAGATGAGCCACTGAATAACAGAGCAGGCACGATAGGCCAGATGGCCTACTCCTGCTCCTATTTCTTGCATTCTTGTGTTTTGAACAGATGGCCCCTATTTTGAGTCTGACACTTGGTTAATCAGGGTCACATGGTCTTTATGTCCATCAAGCACCACTTATACTAATCCCATTTTATTCTCAAGTTCCATCAACTTCCTGACACACAAAGAACAATTTATAGTAGCTAATTAACCAATTTATCTGCATGCCATTGGGAGAAAACACATGATTACAGAGTTAGCAGGCAAGCTCCAGTCAGAACCAGATGTCAAGGAATGAATGCAGGTCCTAGGAGCTGTGAGGCAGCAAATCTGCCAGTTATGCTACTGTGCCATTTTCTTTGGATTTTTGTCATCTGCCTATATTGGTTTGTAGATTTATCTGTAATGTCTAAGACTCATCTGTAAATAAATTCTGTAAAATACTGACAGAAGTTCATTAAAGATGACAGTGATTTCATGGCAGTCTGACGATAATCTATATTTTAAATGTGGGCTTTTGTGTTTCATTGCACTTGAATATAAATGGATGCAGAAATTCTAAATTGAGATTTTAAGATATTAGTACAGTAAAACCCTTGTTATCCAGCACCTATGGGGATTGGTAAATGCTGGATAAAAGTATTTTCCTGTTGTCTTACAATGCCAAATGAAGGTAAAGGTTCCATTATTTTCATATAATACTACATTTAGAATGTAACAGACATGAAATTCATTTATGAATGAAGCATACATGAATAAGCAGTTTAAAAGACAAAAATACTGCACTGTACTTACACTGAATAAATTTCACTTGCATGAATATATAAACCTTAAAGCATTTTACTTTGTTTTCAGTCACATTCTTTGAAAACATTTAACTGTTGCTGCATCTGCAGGTTCCTCCCCCTCTATGGAGCCGCCTAAAAGACTAACATTAACATTATAGATAATTAATCCCCCCTTCCGCAAGTTTACAGATAAAGCCTCTGACTGGGGGCGACTCTTTCTAAGCAGGGATAAGGAGATGCTTTAAGAGAGTTACCCAAACAGCGAGCAGCATCAACCAGCTCTTCATCCTGGGCAACGTCATTACTGTTTCACACAAATGTATTCAAACAGCTGCTATGAGCAAATCACAACTAAGGCACTCGGCTGGCTGAACATTTGCTTCCATCTTCACTGAAGGTTATGTGTTACTTCAGAGAACATTTACAATGTTAAACTTGAGTACTTTTTAACTATTTTTTATTCTAATTTATTTTTCATGATTTTTTTGTGGGTTGTTTGAATTCCAGATACAAGGAGATTTAGTGTATTTGGTAAATTAAATTAAAATACATCTCACAGGTGTAATTCACTGAAATGATATGGCTCATCTCCACGAAACATCAGATACCACTGGTAAGTAAGACTTTATATTATGGAAAATCAAATGATACTAAACTCAAGGTTATTCTGCATAGGGAATAACATGACCTTATAGTTCTGAATTGGCAAATTACTACATCTTTGACATTCAAAAATCTTTGACTGGAAAACAATGAATTTTGTGACTTGTTCATGACAATAAATTCTGATTCTTCAATTGATATTGAAATAATTTATACCAACATTTCTTGTGTAGTTCCTTTCCTTTTCCTATTATCCAGGGTAGGATTTTTTTTTCATGCCTTGAATGTTATACTCCAAAATGCTCTCTGGCCCCATTCCTCTCTTTCCCTCCCCCACCCTCTCTATCTGTCCATCACCCATACCTTCCTTCCTCCAACTCCCCACCCCACATCCCTTCCTTCCTCCTATCAGTGTACATCTTCTTCAGGCCTCTTCCTCCCATTTCTTTGCATATCTTCCCGCTCCCACCTATAACCTGCCAACCTGTGGTCCTCCCCCTTCTTTCATTCTTTTATCGGACATCTGCCCATTTCTTGCTATTCCCAATGAAGGATTTTAGCCCGAAAAGTTGACCATCTTTTTCCTTCCATGGATGCTGCTTAACCTGCTGGATTCCTCCAGCATTTTGTTTTGCTCCTTGTTTTTCCCCTCCCAGTTTTAACTAAAGGTCTTAGACCTGAAATATTAATCTGCTCACTGATTCCAACATTTTCTGCTTTTATTTCAGATTTCCAACACATGCAGTTTTATATTTTGAATGCAAAGGTGGTCCCAAGCCAGATCTCCCTCTGGGGCACCTTAGTTGCTGCAACATTTTTGTCCCATAGATGATTCTCTGACAGAATAATCTTTCCCCATCTCCTCTGAAGTTGTTAAAATACGTACATTTTTCATGACTCCCACCTAAACTTGACAAGATCCACAGCATGAGTATTGGAATAAAGGGGCATCCCTGGGAGTCAGGAAATTGACAGTAGTTTCTGGTTACAAAGATGGGTGGAAGGATAGAAAAACATTACAAGGGATGGATTTGCTTCCTTGTTATCTAAAATAAGACATTTTGTTTTAAAGGAGAAGGTTACCTACCTGGCCTATTTCCCCCATGAGTCCCTCTTGTTAGATTAGCCTGTGGGTAGGTTGTGGTTGTTTGTCTCTCAATGACTAGGCCACTTGCTAAGGCAAAAGGAGACAAATCAC
This sequence comes from Narcine bancroftii, assembly GCF_036971445.1. Taxonomy (NCBI): domain Eukaryota; kingdom Metazoa; phylum Chordata; class Chondrichthyes; order Torpediniformes; family Narcinidae; genus Narcine; species Narcine bancroftii. Next base: position 299,358,687 of record NC_091469.1, read on the forward strand.
AAATTATCTTTTTCTCCTTCTGCCAGGTAGAATTTGTACAATTTGACTCCGTACACTAGCAGAAACTTTATAGTACAACTCTCACTAGTGCTTAACTATGGTCCCAACATTTCTTCCCCACTCCTCTTGAAGAGAATGTTTTGTTACTGCAAGGAATCTGGCAGATGAGCCAAGAGGGAAACCTCCTGAGCAATAACAGGACTTGGCCGATCAGAGGAGCAGACAGTTCTGAGACATGATTTATCAACTCTGTTTTTGGGCTAGTACAAACGCTGGCTTGGATTTCCTTCTGGGTTATTGCCTGTTCTCAACTGATTAAAGGTAATAGATTAAAGAATGCTATTGTTATAATCTGACCACTCACATTGCCATAGTCCACTGATAACTTGCATTTCAATTCGTTATTCTTCCACTTGGTATTGCAATCAATTTCTGTCTTTAACCATTTGTAGAACTGGTAGATGGCAGAGTTAATTGTGCTTTCTGGTGGGAGAGTCGTGGAGAAGCTGGTTTAGTGAAAGATCAATGAGAGGACTTGACACTTCTTCTGCATTGGTTCTACATTTCCATGAGCCACTTTGGCCTCCACTAGCTACAAGCATCAATTTTACCAGTATACTTTAGTTGTCTCATCTGTAAGGCTGGGAGCATAATTTCCCCACTAACTTTCTGTGTGTGTGTTTTGTAGAAGATTACATGGAGCAATTTGAGCAAAAACTTGGCACATGCTGGAAAATCAAAACAAAGGGCGGAAGCGCTCAGCAGGTTGCCTACCATCACTGGAGAAAGAAATAGACATTTTAGGTAAAAGACCCCTCGCTGAATTGGAAGAGTAAGCAAACACACGTTGTAATGCGCGTCGAAAGAACCAAAGACTTGTTGATCCAAACCAAGACTTTTATTAACTAAAAGACTGTAGCATATCACAAGTAGGTCAACCAGTCCAGAATGACCTGGTCTGGCTAGGAGCAATCCTTTAAGACCTGCCAGGAGGTGTGGCTACACTCTCAGCCAATCACAGTCATCCTACACTACCATCTGTACATATGTACATATACACATTGGTGATAGAATCTGTACTATCACACAAGTGTATAAGTTGCTGAGAAAAGAGGAAATGTCAGCGACAGAGTGCAGGCCAAACTGTCAAAACAAAATACAGCTAGATTTGTGCATACTGGGAGGAAGAAAAAAAAAGCTCCAGGAAACTATTAAACTCAATATCACAGCCCCAGCTAGCTACAGCCATCTGTTTTACCCAGTATACTTCAGCTGCCTCATCTTTAAGGCTGGGAGCACAAATATGTGGGTTAGAACAAACCAAGTCAAAAGATGAGCTGCTATTCTTTGAGCCTATGTTGGACATCATCGATCCAAATGTAAGAGCCCAAATATGGGCCAGGGTGGGAATACATCAGAAATTAAAACAACCAGAACTCAAGGGAGACCTTGGGGACAAATCAGAGTTTGGATGGGATAAAGGAGGCCCATATGAAGCACTGAATGCAACAGATTAAATTCCTTCAGTATTCCAATAGACCTCCCCTTCTGTATCTTCTGCCTCATTCTTTCATGTTCACAAACTACTTTTTTTTTTTAGGCAGTTTCTTGGGACTGAAGATGAGTTACCTACACTCTTGGTTCGTGGGATCTGAGGCAGATAATGAAGCTACAACAGTGACCTTTGGGATTTTCTGTGTAAGTCTTGATTCTAGTCAAAACCTTCAAAGTGTTGGTGGAAGTTGCCCGTGCATTACTTTGTAATGTCAGGTAGCTGCAACAGAGTTTAATAATATGGAATAAAACGTGAATGTCTACAGACAGCGTGATTGAAGTAAAAACACAATGTTGCAGACACTCAACAGGTTAAACAGTGTACTTTTAAAAGCAAAGAAAAAGAGTAATAACCAATGTTTCAGGCTTGAGCCCCTTGTTAAGGTATGACAAAATGTGGGGGAGGGGCAGAGTCCCACATGCAGCAGGTAATAGGTGAATAAGGGAGCAAACAGGGAGAGGAGGGATGGCTCTGTGAATGGAGAGGGATGGGAGTGGAGAGCTGGAGGAAAGGGAGGGAGAACGGGGAGTAGGCAAGCAGAAACCAGAGAAGTTGATGTCAAAGCCATCTAGTTGGAGAGTGCCCAAATGGAAAATTAGGTGTTGCTTCCTTAATTTACAGGTGGTCTTGGTTTGATAGTACATGAAGCCTTGGACCGACATGTCAGCACGGGAGTGTGGTGCAGAAATGAAATGGTTGGCCTTCGAGAGATCCCTGTCACTGATCTGGACAGAATGAAGATACCCAGTGAAGCAATCTTCTAGTCTGCATCCAGTCTCTATGATGTAGAGAAGGCCACAATGAGAACACCAATATTTGACTAATAATGTTGGTTTCAAGTAGGAAGGTGATGAGCCAAAGACGAGAAGGATGAAGACTGGAAACCAGGCACTGCTGCATGGGGCTTAGCATTAGTGGGCATACATTGCCAGAGGAAAATATAGAAGCATTCAACTAATTTTATATATATATTTTCTTTATCTGAATGCCTACTTGTGGTCAAGGGACTTTGCCCATTACCTCCTGCCATACAGTCACATAATTGACCAGTCCAGCTGCAGACACCAGTTGATGAGACTAGCCATATGCCTAACCATGCTGGCTTGGTTAGGCATGTGACAGAGGATCCTGTGCAACTGCATCTTTGGAAGCTGTACCACCTCAGACCGCAAGACCCTGCAGAGGATAGTGAACTCAGTGGAAAGGATCACTCTCTACAATATTCGATGCAGGCAAAAGGCAATGAACTTTGTGAAGGACTCCACACACCCCTCATGTAATTGTTCTCCCTTCTGCCATCGAGTAGGAGGTACCATAGCATCTGGATCCTTACATCCAGATTGGGCAACAGTTTTTTTTCCCCTAAACCATCCAGAATTTCCAGAACATGTATAGTGTATTGTGGAGTTTTACTGTATACGTCTTAATATTTTAACGTGTTTAACTTCTATTCTAACTTATATTTATGTAAATATGCTCTTTGGTCCTGGAGAAACACTATTGTGTTTTTACTGTGCGAGCATGGCATGAAAGATAAATAAAGGTGACTCTGGCTCTACATCCAACTTCACTGGTCTGCATTGAACACTCTCTTCCCCAAAAGCAATTTCCCATGCAACCATAGAAGAACGTGCCCTTTTAACCCCCCCACCATCTCCATCCAGGATCCCATCAGTTAAATATAAATTTAGATATACAGCACAGTAACAGGCTGATTTGGCCCATGAGTCCATGCTGCCTGATTTACACCTCAATGATACATTTTGATTGGTGAGAGGCAACTTGAGCCCCCAGGGAAAACCCACTTTAGTTCAATTTAGTGCATTTTATTCGGTAAATAGGAATGTAAACTAAATGAGATGTGGGAAGACGCCGGACATGTTCTTCCCTTGAATATCTAATAAAAATATACCAAAGTCACAATTGTAGCATCAGGAAATTACACCACCTTGGCAACAAACTGGCTAAGGAGTTAAAGCCAAGTAATTTCACATTCACTTTTAAAGAAACAGAGTTCACTAGAAATATACATGAAATTATGTTATCCACTTGTTTTTGTACTTACTCAATAATTTTATTCTTGGACTGGAGAGAGAAGTCACAGTAATCCACTCCAGTGTCTGTGAAGTCAACCAAAACTGAAGTGAGGATTTGGAAAGCCTTGGGGTTCACACGTCTAAGTTGATTGGCAACGTGGAATCCATCTACTATAATTGTTTCACCGCCCACTTCTGTCTGTTTTATGCAGTGAAGGAATTGAATCTAGGCCAAAACAGAAGGGATTAATAATAATCAGTGAACATTCAACACTTGGATTCTAATAATTTATAACAAATTCCAACAAATCACCAGATGCAAAATAAAACATTCTTTTGTAATTAAACAAGCTCATGAAATGCTGCTTTCTAAATAGATGTCATTGATTTCCAGCTCTTATCTCTGAAAGTAATAAATAGGCTCTTTGGAAAAAGCAGCATAACTTGTATTGGTCATGACCTCTTCATTGGCTTTGCAACCAATAATTATTTTAAAGCCTCCAGTACTAATTGTACTGTGTGGAACCTATTTTTTTCCATGTGAACTAGCTCACCACAATAACCTCATGAGCACAACCTTCCAATCCATCAAGGAGAAAAAAACTAAAACATAACGTCATTATTATGAATATAATCCAGCAAAGGCCAGGACATTGCCAGTCTTTTTCTTTGGCTTGGCTTCGCGGACGAAGATTTATGGAGGGGGTAAATGTCCACGTCAGCTGCAGGCTCGTTTGTGGCTGACAAGTCCGATGCGGGACAGGCAGACACGGTTGCAGCGGAAAATTGGTTGGTTGGGGTTGGGTGTTGGGTTTTTCCTCCTTTGCCTTTTGTCAGTGAGGTGTGCTCTGCGGTCTTCTTCAAAGGAGGTTGCTGCCAGCCGAACTGTGAGGCGCCAAGATGCACGGTTTGAGGCGATATCAGCCCACTGGCGGTGGTCAATGTGGCAGGCACCAAGAGATTTCTTTAGGCAGTCCTTGTACCTTTTCTTTGGTGCACCTCTGTCACGGTGGCCAGTGGAGAGCTCACCATATAACATGATCTTGGGAAGGCGATGGTCCTCCATTCTGGAGACGTGACCCACCCAGCGCAGCTGGATCTTCAGCAGCGTGGACTCGATGCTGTCGACCTCTGCCATCTCGAGTATCCCGACGCCAGGGATGAAAGCGCTCCAATGAATGTTGAGGATGGAGCGGAGACAACGCTGGTGGATAATAATCACCATATTCAGATTGAAAAGTACATGTGCACCTGACGATAAACAATTCAATTCATTCATATGCTGCTGACCTTGTCATAGAAGCCCAAGGGGTAACAATGACAAAATTGTTATTACTGCCTCTACAAATAACAACCACAGTTAAGCATCAATAAATCATTGTCTAGAAAATCAATATGCAAAAAAACCACCCAGGATTTAAGCATGGAAACACATCAACTTAAGGAATTACAAAAGATTGTTTGGTCAAAATCATTAAAGATACCTTGCTAGTATAACTTGTGGTTCTGAATTCAATGCACCCTGATTTTAATAAATCCTTTCAAGAAATGCAAAGACTTTGGTTGCCGATTTACATGTTTCAACAATCACAGGAAGAATATTACTATTTGATTGTTGATCTATACAAAATGTGAACATTTAGTTAACACAACTTGAAGATAGGGAAATGGGAGATCCATTAAAGATAACTGATTGCACATTCAAGCACTCCTCCCCTCAAGCAGTTTTACATGTTAGATTAGTCCAAGTGGAATAATAAATAAATCTCTGCTTTACCATCTTACCGATAAACATTTAAAAATATTTGACATTGAGCTATTCACTCAATTTTCTTTCACCTGGGAGATATACGATTGATTTTTTTGGTCCAAACCAATTAAAATTGAAGTTATTATTTATTCAAAACACATATACTGTGGTGCACAAAACCTACATTAATATAGCTTCTTTCAACTGTCGTCAGATGGTAGTGAGTTTCGTTAAGAAATTTGATTGTTTCAATATAAAGCTGCTGTATGAAATACCACACTGTCCTGCAGCAGATTGATGGCTTCTCCATTGTCTTTAGCTTTTTTGCAGCGTTAGCAAGCTTAAACTTTAAGTACACAGCAGGCAGCCTTTGATGGTTATCCCTCTCATGTCATTAACACCCTGTCTCCTGCTAGCAGTATTAAAATGTTTGGCATTCAATCAGGGTTCATAATAAGAACATCTGGACATGCATAAACAAAGCAACTTGTTATGAGTGACAACATTCCATTATGTACAATTCACAGTGATTATTGTGATAATGATGGGAACATGATATTCTGTTGGGAATGATGATTGTTCTGGGCACATTAAATTCTAAATGGATGGCCAGATGACTTCATAAAATGATATCAATTTAGTTGCTACAAATTCCAAAAATTGAAGTAAGTACAAAATCAGATTATCCAAAATCCTCATTTATCCAAAATTCTTTTGGACCCACATGTGACATCTGTTCGCCTCCGAAAAAATTTGGATAAACGATGACATCTGAAACAATCAGAAATCCTTAGTTATCCAAAACTTTTTCAGAGCCAAACTGACCTCACAGGTTGAAAAGAATTCACCCAACATGAAATTAGAACGACAATTGTCCTCGTTTTAGATAATCACCTCTTTCCATTTCTTCTTTACCTACCCCTATTGACTTTTCACTCCAACTCACCCTCTCAAACTGCATGCCTCTGTCTCCCAGCTGCAAGGGGTTGGAAGAATCCGTTATCCCGGCGTCATCAAGGAGAGTGGCCTCCCTGGCAGGAGTGGGACCTTGGTGGGGAGGTGTTGGTGATTGTCAGTGGCGGTTGAGAGGGGGAGTGTGCACAGGCAAAGACTGCAACATTGACAGGCGGCAACACTGAGAACTAGGTCGCAAAGCTGGAACAGCCCCTACTGGAATGAGTCCACAGGGAGACAGGAGCCCGCCGACTCGCCAGTGAATGTTCCACCAGCCTGGGAAACCTCCCCGGGGATCGACAGCAGCGGTGGGGACCTGTTGGGGATTGGCGGTTAGGAGGTCTTTGTGATCAGTGGTGGCGTTAGGGACATGTTAGGGATCAGCGACACCCAGCCTTTTTTTTGGTGAAAATTAAATATTGTTTTAATGCTTAAACAGCCTTCCCTTGTTGCTTCTTGTTTTTTAAACATTGATACAAGTGATTTGCTGTGGCTACTGGACTGTTTTTATTTTAAAAATGACCAGTTATCTGAAAAATTTAGTCATCCGAAATAGGTCTGGTCCTGACCATTTCAGATAATTGGAGAGGTACTGTAATTGTTCAATTTGATTATTTTCCTTTTTTTTCCCCAGAGGAATGTGCCCATCACCCAGGTGCCTCTACACTGCACTATATCTCACCACTTTAACCTTAATCTTATGACTCAAAGGAGTTTGGGACTTTGGAAATCATAAGTATAAACATTTGCAAAATTTTTCAGCAATCAAATTGAAAAGCAATGAAGTCATTAATTTAGCACATTGATGGAAGCACTCAAATAGAAATATCAGTACAGAGTTAGTTAGTTTTTAAATGTCAATGTCAAGATTAGCCTGGATATTACAACTTTGCTTAATTATATAACTCCTTGTAAGAAAATCTATTAAAATGTGTCAGAAAATTAAAAAAAAATCTGAATAATGAATAAAGGTTTGTTCTAATTAAAACATTGCACAAATTTCTTTTTCATTACTGACTTTGAGGCTACATGTTTTTACTCTGTCAGCTATTTTAGTTTGTGTTGTGTTGTTTTAGTTTTCAGTTTCCAATTTAAACCTGGAAACATGTTTACACACAAGTGGAACTCCGAATTTGGGTCATAATTTAAGTTAAAAACTGAGCTTTTGGATGGGAGAGTGTGGGTTGACTGATGTCTTGGCATCATTAGCCTATGCCAGATAACTTGCATCACCTCCCAAAAAGATCAGTGCCTATCAAGTGGCGCAGTTTGTCATGGCATCAGTCTGCTGAACCTAATGGGAAGTTCAGCAAGCTCAAAATGGAACGTGTTGCAGCTGTTAGTCAGTGAATAATGGGTAGAGATGTCTCCAATCCATTTCAACAATATGTGTATTGCTTATCAGATATCTTTAGGCATTTAACACGGAAGGACGCAAGTTCATCATTACAGGTTCTCCCTTTCTTACAAAGGTGCGACTTACGATTTTTCAAAGTTACGATGGTACAATAGCGTGACTGTCATTATTTACTTTCATATATTGCGTTAAAGTAAGGTAATTGCAATAAACATTGATAATTCCTCGAAGGTGAATTCTTTGTAGCCTCCTTGGTCAATCACTTTTTTTTAGTTCAGTTAGACTGATACAGCGCTGTCGGAAGAGAGCAGGGCAGTGGGATCAGTGTTGGGACTGATCCAGCACTGTCGGGAGACAGCAGGATTAGTCTGGGGACTGATAAGGTGCTGTCGGGAGAGAGCGGAGCAGTGGGATCAGTGTTGAGAATGATAAAGAGCTGTGGGGCAATGGGATCAGTTTGCAGACTGATACACCACTATCAGTGTTATACAAGGTATAGCTGTATTCTTTTTCAACTTACGATAGTAAGTTATGATTGTAAGTTGAGGAGCACCTGTACCGATCTTTTAAACATTAATTCATCAAACTCCTTTCACAACTCTGACATATCACAAAGCACTTCACACCCAATGAAGTATTTGAAAAAGTCAGTCACTCTTGGGGAGAAAATAAACATAAGAACAACACTCCACAAACAGCAATGACAAAAAAAAAAAAATTTGATTCTGAGTGATAATTATTCTGCAGTGCACCAGTGATATTTCCATTGCTGTTCAATAATAGAGGCAAAAGACTTGGGCAAGCATGCTGCAAATTGAGTCTTGGCTAATCCCACAGCTGATGACTGCAAGTCTCTTTTGCCAGTTGCCTTCAAATAATTTTAGGCAGCTTTTCTGAATCCAACAATCTACAGTAAAACCCTGGAATTCAAGCAAAAAATTGTGTGAAATAAATTGGTTAAAAAATACATGTTTAAAATTGGTGTGCCATTAGTCCACTAATCATGCTTTAATATTTCCCAAGCAAAAGCATTTTATCAACCAGATACTTTGGGTTTTCCATTATAATATGATTCCAGAGATTTTTTAAATTCTTTCAAAGAATTTTTAACATCAACCTTTTGCTGCCCATCATGAAATGCCCTTGAACTAGCCAAACCTCCTATGAGGTAAAGGATGCAAACTTCCTTGACTAAAATTACATTAGTGTACAGCTGAAGGATAGTAGCATACAGATCATTTCATAGTCACCGTACTGACAGCAGATTCTTGTTCCAAATTTAATTTTATATTCTGGAGAATTTGAACTATTTTTCAATTCCTTTCTATCTATCAGAAATAGATGGAATGTTTGTAAGAATTTGGTGACTGCTTAGGCAGTCTTCAATATTGCACGGCAACTGGAATATTGCCAGACAAGTTTACAATTTGGTAATAAGCAGATCTCTGTCATTTTCAAGTAATTTTAATATTACGATCTATGAGCCTCCAGAGGGTTTTATTTATGCCCATTTAAAAAAAAAAATGAAGCCTGTATTTAAAATTTTTCTGCGTTACAACAGGGAAAGGGCAGGATGGTAAGCCGCAACGTGGTTACAGCGCCAGCAATCAGGAGAGGTTCGAATCCTGCGCTGTCTGTAAGGAGTTTGTACGTTCTCCCAGTGTTCTGCGCAGGTTTCCCCTGAAGGATCCTGTTCCATCCCACCCTTCAAAAAACTTACCGGGGGTGTAGGTCAATCAGGTGTAATTGAGCTGCACTGGTTTGTGATCCGAAAGGGCCTGTACGTTCTGTACGTCTAAATTTTTTTTAAAGATTAAAAATAATTGAATGTGTCATTGTTACAACTGTAAAAGATGCTGGTGATGTCATATCAGGTGTACAGTGGGCAGTCTAGTTGCCCCACTCAAGGAAGGATGTCAATAAGTTGGATGGGGTGCACAAAAAATTCAAAAGGACGTTACTGGGACTGGGAGGCTCGAGTCACAAGGAGAGAAATGATGGGTTGCAGCACAAAAGGCCGATGAGTGACCTTAAGAGCTACACAAAATCATGAGGTGTACAGATAAGGTGAATGATCAATCTTTTCCCAGGGTAGATCAGTCTAAAATGAAGCGGGCATAGGTTTAAGGTGAAAGAGGAACCTGAGAGGCAATTTTTCCCACACACAGGGTTGTGGGGATGTGGAACAGCATGCCAGAGGAAGTGGAAGAAGCAGGTATCATGGCAGTTTTTAAAATATATTTAGATAGGTACAGGAATATTTAGAGGGATATGGACAAACATAAGTATATTGAACTAGCTCAGGTGCGCAACTTGATGTCCCTGGACAAATTTGGCTCGTTGCTGTGTGGTATAACTGTAACAGATTAGAAATGCAAGCAGAGATATTCTGATCATACTTTTAATAGATACAAAGTGACTAATTAGTAAAAATGGAAACACAATCTGGGAATAAATTAACAAAACATTTTTTGTTCACGCTTTTAAAGCATAATAGATTTTTTATAGTTATCAGATTAAATAGAGCACTGAATAAAAATCAATTGTAACTATCAAACTATTTTAATTCTATCGACATCCTGCAAAGATCCAATTGCAATGGAGAGCGTGCAAGGGAGATTCATTAGGTGGTTGAAATAGAAAATGGAGCCAAGAGGCAAGATTGGATGTGCTTTGATTATTGCTTTTGGAATAGAAGAAGCTTAGTGAAGTGGAGCGGAGGATCCGATTTATTGGCAGAGAAGATGTATCACATACAACCCTGAGATTTCTTTTCCTGCCTGCAAGGCAAAGTTACCACTTATTGGAACTGCAAGAAAGAACTGTTCACATCATACTCATCAAACCAAACAGATAACAAATGCAATCAAAGTGACTGTGCAATACAGAGAAAATAATAAATATCAATAAAGTGCAAAACGAAAAGTCCTCAAATGAGTCCCTGATTGAGTTTGTGGTTGTTGGAGGGGGTGGGGGAACACAAGACCTGTTTTCCAAAGGGGTCAAAAGCAATGAAACATAAATTTAAAGCTATTGGAAGAGGAAAGATGACGGTTTTGCTTTTCACTCATAGCATCAGGTAACTGCGGATGGGAGAGAACAAAACTCTTACAACATTCCAAATAAACTTGAATCTGTTCTTAATGAGCAATGTCCTTGGGCAACAAGTTCTGGAAATGGAACGTGACAGGCAATTATTTTTAAACAGCATAGACACACTGGACCATATCGTCCCCTTCTTTGCTGTAAATATTTTATTATTTCCTATTAACAGCTTAAAGTTGATCAAGCGTGCCACTACTCTGCATTGCTTCCCTTCTATGTGCTCCTGGAAGCAATCAGTCATTTGAATTTCCCAGAATATTCAAAAATACTGACGAAGTTACAGTATTACAAGCTCCCATTTCATTTAGTGGCTGTCGCTTTAAGGGCTACTACCGGCTGCGACCATTACAACTGCGAGATAATTTAGTGGCAACAATCTGGTACTGACTCTGCCCAAAAATTGATACTTGCCAGGAAAAGAAAGAACATTTTGTTGCTTTATCCAGGAACACAGGTGGGGAGAGAGACACATGAGTGGGACACTGAAAGGTACAGTAGATTTGATCACCAGCCATCCAAAGAACACAAAGGTGGAATGACTTTGTGTGAAATGGACAATACATTCAAAACACATATACTGTGGTGCACAAAACCTACATTAATATAGCTTCTTTCAACTGTCGTCAGATGGTAGTGAGTTTCGTTAAGAAATTTGATTGTTTCAATATAAAGCTGCTGTATGAAATACCACACTGTCCTGCAGCAGATTGATGGCTTCTCCATTGTCTTTAGCTTTTTTGCAGCGTTAGCAAGCTTAAACTTTAAGTACACAGCAGGCAGCCTTTGATGGTTATCCCTCTCATGTCATTAACACCCTGTCTCCTGCTAGCAGTATTAAAATGTTTGGCATTCAATCAGGGTTCATAATAAGAACATCTGGACATGCATAAACAAAGCAACTTGTTATGAGTGACAACATTCCATTATGTACAATTCACAGTGATTATTGTGATAATGATGGGAACATGATATTCTGTTGGGAATGATGATTGTTCTGGGCACATTAAATTCTAAATGGATGGCCAGATGACTTCATAAAATGATATCAATTTAGTTGCTACAAATTCCAAAAATTGAAGTAAGTACAAAATCAGATTATCCAAAATCCTCATTTATCCAAAATTCTTTTGGACCCACATGTGACATCTGTTCGCCTCCGAAAAAATTTGGATAAACGATGACATCTGAAACAATCAGAAATCCTTAGTTATCCAAAACTTTTTCAGAGCCAAACTGACCTCACAGGTTGAAAAGAATTCACCCAACATGAAATTAGAACGACAATTGTCCTCGTTTTAGATAATCACCTCTTTCCATTTCTTCTTTACCTACCCCTATTGACTTTTCACTCCAACTCACCCTCTCAAACTGCGTGCCTCTGTCTCCCAGCTGCAAGGGGTTGGAAGAATCCGTTATCCCGGCGTCATCAAGGAGAGTGGCCTCCCTGGCAGGAGTGGGACCTTGGTGGGGAGGTGTTGGTGATTGTCAGTGGCGGTTGAGAGGGGGAGTGTGCACAGGCAAAGACTGCAACATTGACAGGCTGCAACACTGAGAACTAGGTCGCAAAGCTGGAACAGCCCCTACTGGAATGAGTCCACAGGGAGACAGGAGCCCGCCGACTCGCCAGTGAATGTTCCACCAGCCTGGGAAACCTCCCCGGGGATCGACAGCAGCGGTGGGGACCTGTTGGGGATTGGCGGTTAGGAGGTCTTTGTGATCAGTGGTGGCGTTAGGGACATGTTAGGGATCAGCGACACCCAGCCTTTTTTTTGGTGAAAATTAAATATTGTTTTAATGCTTAAACAGCCTTCCCTTGTTGCTTCTTGTTTTTTAAACATTGATACAAGTGATTTGCTGTGGCTACTGGACTGTTTTTATTTTAAAAATGACCAGTTATCTGAAAAATTTAGTCATCCGAAATAGGTCTGGTCCTGACCATTTCAGATAATTGGAGAGGTACTGTAATTGTTCAATTTGATTATTTTCCTTTTTTTCCCCCAGAGGAATGTGCCCATCACCCAGGTGCCTCTACACTGCACTATATCTCACCACTTTAACCTTAATCTTATGACTCAAAGGAGTTTGGGACTTTGGAAATCATAAGTATAAACATTTGCAAAATTTTTCAGCAATCAAATTGAAAAGCAATGAAGTCATTAATTTAGCACATTGATGGAAGCACTCAAATAGAAATATCAGTACAGAGTTAGTTAGTTTTTAAATGTCAATGTCAAGATTAGCCTGGATATTACAACTTTGCTTAATTATATAACTCCTTGTAAGAAAATCTATTAAAATGTGTCAGAAAATTAAAAAAAAATCTGAATAATGAATAAAGGTTTGTTCTAATTAAAACATTGCACAAATTTCTTTTTCATTACTGACTTTGAGGCTACATGTTTTTACTCTGTCAGCTATTTTAGTTTGTGTTGTGTTGTTTTAGTTTTCAGTTTCCAATTTAAACCTGGAAACATGTTTACACACAAGTGGAACTCCGAATTTGGGTCATAATTTAAGTTAAAAACTGAGCTTTTGGATGGGAGAGTGTGGGTTGACTGATGTCTTGGCATCATTAGCCTATGCCAGATAACTTGCATCACCTCCCAAAAAGATCAGTGCCTATCAAGTGGCGCAGTTTGTCATGGCATCAGTCTGCTGAACCTAATGGGAAGTTCAGCAAGCTCAAAATGGAACGTGTTGCAGCTGTTAGTCAGTGAATAATGGGTAGAGATGTCTCCAATCCATTTCAACAATATGTGTATTGCTTATCAGATATCTTTAGGCATTTAACACGGAAGGACGCAAGTTCATCATTACAGGGTCTCCCTTTCTTACAAAGGTGCGACTTACGATTTTTCAAAGTTACGATGGTACAATAGCGTGACTGTCATTATTTACTTTCATATATTGCGTTAAAGTAAGGTAATTGCAATAAACATTGATAATTCCTCGAAGGTGAATTCTTTGTAGCCTCCTTGGTCAATCACTTTTTTTTAGTTCAGTTAGACTGATACAGCGCTGTCGGAAGAGAGCAGGGCAGTGGGATCAGTGTTGGGACTGATCCAGCACTGTCGGGAGACAGCAGGATTAGTCTGGGGACTGATAAGGTGCTGTCGGGAGAGAGCGGAGCAGTGGGATCAGTGTTGAGAATGATAAAGAGCTGTGGGGCAATGGGATCAGTTTGCAGACTGATACACCACTATCAGTGTTATACAAGGTATAGCTGTATTCTTTTTCAACTTACGATAGTAAGTTATGATTGTAAGTTGAGGAGCACCTGTACCGATCTTTTAAACATTAATTCATCAAACTCCTTTCACAACTCTGACATATCACAAAGCACTTCACACCCAATGAAGTATTTGAAAAAGTCAGTCACTCTTGGGGAGAAAATAAACATAAGAACAACACTCCACAAACAGCAATGACAAAAAAAAAAAAATTTGATTCTGAGTGATAATTATTCTGCAGTGCACCAGTGATATTTCCATTGCTGTTCAATAATAGAGGCAAAAGACTTGGGCAAGCATGCTGCAAATTGAGTCTTGGCTAATCCCACAGCTGATGACTGCAAGTCTCTTTTGCCAGTTGCCTTCAAATAATTTTAGGCAGCTTTTCTGAATCCAACAATCTACAGTAAAACCCTGGAATTCAAGCAAAAAATTATGTGAAATAAATTGGTTAAAAAATACATGTTTAAAATTGGTGTGCCATTAGTCCACTAATCATGCTTTAATATTTCCCAAGCAAAAGCATTTTATCAACCAGATACTTTGGGTTTTCCATTATAATATGATTCCAGAGATTTTTTAAATTCTTTCAAAGAATTTTTAACATCAACCTTTTGCTGCCCATCATGAAATGCCCTTGAACTAGCCAAACCTCCTATGAGGTAAAGGATGCAAACTTCCTTGACTAAAATTACATTAGTGTACAGCTGAAGGATAGTAGCATACAGATCATTTCATAGTCACCGTACTGACAGCAGATTCTTGTTCCAAATTTAATTTTATATTCTGGAGAATTTGAACTATTTTTCAATTCCTTTCTATCTATCAGAAATAGATGGAATGTTTGTAAGAATTTGGTGACTGCTTAGGCAGTCTTCAATATTGCACGGCAACTGGAATATTGCCAGACAAGTTTACAATTTGGTAATAAGCAGATCTCTGTCATTTTCAAGTAATTTTAATATTACGATCTATGAGCCTCCAGAGGGTTTTATTTATGCCCATTTAAAAAAAAAATGAAGCCTGTATTTAAAATTTTTCTGCGTTACAACAGGGAAAGGGCAGGATGGTAAGCCGCAACGTGGTTACAGCGCCAGCAATCAGGAGAGGTTCGAATCCTGCGCTGTCTGTAAGGAGTTTGTACGTTCTCCCAGTGTTCTGCGCAGGTTTCCCCTGAAGGATCCTGTTCCATCCCACCCTTCAAAAAACTTACCGGGGGTGTAGGTCAATCAGGTGTAATTGAGCTGCACTGGTTTGTGATCCGAAAGGGCCTGTACGTTCTGTACGTCTAAATTTTTTTTAAAGATTAAAAATAATTGAATGTGTCATTGTTACAACTGTAAAAGATGCTGGTGATGTCATATCAGGTGTACAGTGGGCAGTCTAGTTGCCCCACTCAAGGAAGGATGTCAATAAGTTGGATGGGGTGCACAAAAGATTCAAAAGGACGTTACTGGGACTGGGAGGCTCGAGTCACAAGGAGAGAAATGATGGGTTGCAGCACAAAAGGCCGATGAGTGACCTTAAGAGCTACACAAAATCATGAGGTGTACAGATAAGGTGAATGATCAATCTTTTCCCAGGGTAGATCAGTCTAAAATGAAGCGGGCATAGGTTTAAGGTGAAAGAGGAACCTGAGAGGCAATTTTTCCCACACACAGGGTTGTGGGGATGTGGAACAGCATGCCAGAGGAAGTGGAAGAAGCAGGTATCATGGCAGTTTTTAAAATATATTTAGATAGGTACAGGAATATTTAGAGGGATATGGACAAACATAAGTATATTGAACTAGCTCAGGTGCGCAACTTGATGTCCCTGGACAAATTTGGCTCGTTGCTGTGTGGTATAACTGTAACAGATTAGAAATGCAAGCAGAGATATTCTGATCATACTTTTAATAGATACAAAGTGACTAATTAGTAAAAATGGAAACACAATCTGGGAATAAATTAACAAAACATTTTTTGTTCACGCTTTTAAAGCATAATAGATTTTTTATAGTTATCAGATTAAATAGAGCACTGAATAAAAATCAATTGTAACTATCAAACTATTTTAATTCTATCGACATCCTGCAAAGATCCAATTGCAATGGAGAGCGTGCAAGGGAGATTCATTAGGTGGTTGAAATAGAAAATGGAGCCAAGAGGCAAGATTGGATGTGCTTTGATTATTGCTTTTGGAATAGAAGAAGCTTAGTGAAGTGGAGCGGAGGATCCGATTTATTGGCAGAGAAGATGTATCACATACAACCCTGAGATTTCTTTTCCTGCCTGCAAGGCAAAGTTACCACTTATTGGAACTGCAAGAAAGAACTGTTCACATCATACTCATCAAACCAAACAGATAACAAATGCAATCAAAGTGACTGTGCAATACAGAGAAAATAATAAATATCAATAAAGTGCAAAACGAAAAGTCCTCAAATGAGTCCCTGATTGAGTTTGTGGTTGTTGGAGGGGGTGGGGGAACACAAGACCTGTTTTCCAAAGGGGTCAAAAGCAATGAAACATAAATTTAAAGCTATTGGAAGAGGAAAGATGACGGTTTTGCTTTTCACTCATAGCATCAGGTAACTGCGGATGGGAGAGAACAAAACTCTTACAACATTCCAAATAAACTTGAATCTGTTCTTAATGAGCAATGTCCTTGGGCAACAAGTTCTGGAAATGGAACGTGACAGGCAATTATTTTTAAACAGCATAGACACACTGGACCATATCGTCCCCTTCTTTGCTGTAAATATTTTATTATTTCCTATTAACAGCTTAAAGTTGATCAAGCGTGCCACTACTCTGCATTGCTTCCCTTCTATGTGCTCCTGGAAGCAATCAGTCATTTGAATTTCCCAGAATATTCAAAAATACTGACGAAGTTACAGTATTACAAGCTCCCATTTCATTTAGTGGCTGTCGCTTTAAGGGCTACTACCGGCTGCGACCATTACAACTGCGAGATAATTTAGTGGCAACAATCTGGTACTGACTCTGCCCAAAAATTGATACTTGCCAGGAAAAGAAAGAACATTTTGTTGCTTTATCCAGGAACACAGGTGGGGAGAGAGACACATGAGTGGGACACTGAAAGGTACAGTAGATTTGATCACCAGCCATCCAAAGAACACAAAGGTGGAATGACTTTGTGTGAAATGGACAATACACCCCCTCCTTCCTTGTCAGTGGAAATAATGAACTATACTGTGATCAAAGAAAAGATCACTTTGACTGACTCATATCTGGGCAAAGGAAGCAGTAGAATCCCTGCATTAGACCGAGACCATTGTGATGGTCATTTTAAATGACCCGTGCCTAGGTTTTGGAAGCATCAAGGTAATCACATTTCATTTCCCCTGTGCAAGGAAAAGGAGAGTTGTGACAACCATTCATATAAAAGGACATTTCTCTAGAAGAAACTCTACAAGGATTCGTGAGTTTTCAGCAGTCCAAATCACTCTGCCTCTCCCATCTCCTTCGTAATTACTTCTGGGCATCAGTTTAAAACCTTGAGTTTCATCACAGGATTTCTCAGACTGAACTGTGAACTGACTTTCCAGAATTATGCCTAAGCTGTAATGGTTTGGGTATTCCACACACACAAATATATTCGCGCATAGTTGGGGGTTAGGTTTAGATAAGTTGTTATATTAGCAGTTGTTAATAAATATAATGTTTAAAAGGAAAAAAAAGTCTCTTGGTAAATTTATATTGCTGCTGGTCGATGACCTAACAGTAATTATAAAAATGCAAATCAGCTGCCTTGCCTGTACAGAGACATTAGTAGCAACCAGTGTAGTACAGGAACTTGAATTTAAATTTGTTGTAATTGATGAACAATTTTGGAGCTTGCTTAGCTTTCGTATTCACTAATAGATATTCTGTGATGATTCACATTCACCTTTGAATAAATCCAATTAAGACTTCAGTTTTTCAAAATTATTGAAGGTGCCTCAAATTGGGTTTGCAATCAGTTAATAAAACTACCAACAAGCTAATATGGAATGGAAATGGAAGAAACACTTCAGAAACACACTTTGCATATCAAACTAATTGCCAGAATATACAGTTTATATCTCAACAGTTAACACAGCAAAACTAAATGGAAATTGTTGAAAGAATTTAGATAAAAAAAATGGTATGCAAATGATGAGTAACAAATAACATTTGAGAATATCAACATGTTGTTTGTTACATAGCTCATAATATATAATTTTATGACCATTGAAGCCATAAGTCTTCCATTTTTTGGAGGAATTTCTGTTTAATAAAATTGATTTTCATTGGATAGCCAGATAAACAGAAGAAATCATTTCACGATTTGCCTTGTATTGAAGCTTTATTAATATTCTCATGGTACTCTGAGGGAAGTGTATTGTTCCTGTGTAATTACTTTCTTACAGTTTAGAAAAAGATGTGAGACTCAATTTAACTTAATATATACTATTACCATATATAATACATGTATGTTAGTCGATACCATGTAAAAGTTGACTCCATTTTTGCACCCAAAATCTCTCATTTTCCATACATCGAGTGTAAAAGTTGACCCCACTATTTTTTGGCCCTGGCCACCTGCCCATCTGAGCTTCTGATGCACCGACTGCAGACTCTCGCCTTGGCCCAGGCCGCCAACCCACCCATTCGCGATCCCGACACCTCAAACACAGACTTACTACCTCGTTCCAGTTACTCACCTGCCCATTCGAGCTCTCAATTCCTCAAACAACGCAAGCACCTATGGCAGTCAACCCCCAAAATTTATACTAAAAATTGGTCCACAAAATTTGACTATTACATGCGTACATATGGTTCTTGAAATATTACACATTTTGTTTTAAATACCCTCTCAATTTTTGACACTCCTTGAATTATATGCTGGATGTAGTGCCATATATAGTGTACCCAGCAAAAATGAAAAGATATTATCTACTCTTCATTATGATAACTGTGTCCAGAATGGATGTTTTCATTAGATGGAAGGCTGGAGTTCAATAGAGAACAAGGAATGCATTGGAAATTTATATGGGGATTGAATATCAATGGTATTTTTGTAATCTTAGGAATACTTGTATAGATGCACAAGGATAGTACACAGTGGCAGAAAAGGGCTTTCATGAAATAGTTTATGTGCCCTGCTATAAATGTAAATAGTTGATCTTTAATTTATTTTAACACTTTTTAATGATCTGTAATATTTTTAACTGCCAAGTCGCCACCTGAAACGATGAACATAAGACTGTCTAAGCCGCAAGATTTTCAGACTGCTTTTCTTGCCCCTCTGCAGTAAAATAATTTGTTTTAAATGATGTAGAAACTTAACACACTTACAACTTCAAATCTACAAGTAGACTTGGCATTTTCGTAACGTCTGTACATCACAGGAGGTGATCCACTTCCACCCACACCTCACCACTGTTGGGGTCCCAAACAAGTGAAGGAACACTTCACCGTGTAAATCTGCAGTGGTTAACTCCTGCATCTGGTGCTCCAGTTGTGACCTCCTCTGCATCGGAGAGACTGGGAGAGTGATTCATTGAGCACCTCGGCTCTGTCCACCGCAGCAGTGGTCACCCATTTCAATTCCCTGCCCCATTCCCATGCTGACATGTCTGTCCATAATCTCATGTACTGCCAGACTGAGAACACCTGCAAATTTGAGGAACACCACCTCATATACTCTCTGGGCCCCTCCAACCAGATGGCATTAACATTGGCTTCTCCGGGGAGGTTCACAGAGCTAAAAACACTGTCTTTCCTACATCAATTTTCACCTTTCCTTTCTCTTGTCTTCCTCTCCATATCCAATTAACAACTTTAGTCTGTTGGTCTAGCTATACTCATCTCCCTACCCAATTTTCCCTTCTCCACCTGCCTCCTTTTTACTCACATCTTGAAGAAGGGCTCAGAAATAAATCATTGGTTTATATATCTTTACCTCACATGGACACTGCAAGATCTGCTTAGTTCTTTCTGCATTTATCCATGTATTACAGTCGCAGCATCTGTAGACTTCCTTGCCCAAGGAGGATAGCCAACATACTGAAGGGGACACACTAACAAACACACACTCTTCCCTCATCCTATCTGTGAGAAGGCTCAAGAGTGGGAAAGTGCTCACCAACAGACTTAAAGATGGCCCATTCCCCATAACCACGGTTGGCATAACCGTTAGCGGAAAGCCTTTATAGCATCAGCAATCGGGACCTGGGTTTGAGCCCTGTGTTGTCTGTAAGGGGTTGATACATTCTCCACGTGTCTGCGTGGGTTTTCCCTGGGGGCTCTGATTTTCTCCAATCAATCAAAACGTACCAGGATTGTGTAGGTTAATTAGGTGCAAATTGGGCACGGCACAAACTCTTGAGCCAAAATGGCCTGTTACCGTGCTGTATGTCTAAATTTAATCAGACAAAAGAAAATGGAACTGCTGATTGATCCCCACAACAGAACAGTCATACAGCCCTTGCTTGGAACTAATTGATTATTCTTTTCGTTGCAACTTTGTAAATTGTGTTCTTTATGGATGATAGAGATAACCTGTTAGATTGCTCACAGAAGGCCCTTCTTACTCTTCTAGTTGTAATGTATCAAATAAACATAGTTCTGGTCACCCCATTACTGAAAAGATGTAATTACACTAGAGGGATGCAGTGGAGATTTGAGGGTATTGCCATGACTGGAACATTTTTGTTTTGAGCAAAGGTTGGATCAGTGATAATTGTTCTCTTTGGAAGTATGGAGATTAAGTGTAAAATTAATCAAGACATTTAAAATTATGCAGGGGTTAGACACACTAATCAATAAGAAATACTTCTTTTTGCAAATGAATAAAAAGCCAGATGGTGTTATTTTTAATATTAATTGGTGGAAGGCGACAAAAATAATTTTCACCTTGGGGGCAGTGGAGATCCAGAATTGAAATGGAAGTGGAGACAATAATGTCCTTCACATTTAAAAATTATTTGAAGAGTTGTAAATTGTTGGGCGATGGACCTCATTCTGGAAGATGGGATTAGACAGAACAGCCTTTTATTTCTCCAACACATGGGCATGTACTTTAAACTTTCTGTGGTTACACATGAGATATTTTTGATGTGAGCTTCAACATTGGATAAAATATTCTTTCCGGAGAAAAATTATTTCAGTTGCAGGACCCTGCTATAAAAGTTCTTTTGTGCATTCTCCCGGGTTCAACTATCAGATTCATAATTACTCAGTTAGGGAAGCAGATATTCTATCTCAAATAATGAACAACGTTTGGGTTTGGGAGAATAACAGACAGCCCACAACCATATTTATTTGACATTTGCTGCCATTCTATGCCTGGCCTGGAGAGGAACTTATGGATGATGGTGTTCTCATAAGTCTGTGCATGCCACAAAAAAGAATGAGTATCCCAAGTGAATGGCTTGTCTCTTTTAAGTCTTTTCATCATTACAAAACATGGGTGTGATGGTATTTGGATGAACACCACTCCATCACTATCCAGACAAAAGGATGCATCAATGTGTACTGTCAGTTATTCACTGAGGCTATTTAACAGCAGCTCAAAAATCACAACAACCTCTACCATCTTGACATACAAGAGACAGAAGTTGCCTTATTACTTCAGGAGCCCAGACTACATTAAAATGCTTATCCTAGTACCTTTCAATGTGTTACAAACTACAAGGCTATAGATTGGGATCAATCTCAGTAGCTCTTCTTCTGCATCACAGGATAAATAACCTCCTTCCCTTCCATGAAGTTCAATAATTAAATGAATAGGAACTTGTTAAAACAATGACTTTTGCTGAGATACCAGATGTATAGGTTTTAAAAAGCTAATTGTTTGCAGAGGTATGCTGTGCGTTAAAGAAATTAATGTTATTAAAGTTCTCTTTCACACTGCAAATTCAGGTCTTATAACCATATAACAATTACAGCATGGAAACAGGGCATCTTGGACCTTCTAGTCCACCCTGAACCAAGTACTCTCTTCTAGTCCCACCTACCTGCACCTTGCCCATAACCCTCCATTCCCCTCCCATCCATATACCTATCCAATTTTTCCTTAAATTACAAAATGGATCCTGCTACCACTACTTCTCCTGGAAGCTCATTCCATGCAGCTACCATTCTCTGAGTGAAGAAATTCCCCCTCATGTTACTTCTAAACTTTTGCCCCTTAACTCATGACCTCTTGTTTCAATCTCTCCTACCCTCAAGGGAAAAAAACCTATCCACATAAACTCTATCTATCACCTTCTTAAATACCTCTATCAAATCCCCTCCAACCTTCTATGATCCAAGGAATAAAGAACGAATCTGCTCAATCTTTCTTTGTAATCTAGATTCTGAAACCCAGGTAACATTTTTGTAAATCTTCTCTGCACTCTTTCTACCTTGTTGATATCCTACCTATAATTTTGTGACCAGAACTGCACATGGTATTCCAAATTTGGCCTCACCAATGCCTTGAACAGTCTCAACATCATCTCCCAACTCCTGTATTCTATACCTTGATTTATAAAGGCCAGCATAGCATACTAAAAGCCTTCTTCACCACACTATCGACATGAGTTCTATCTTCGGGTAATGATGGACCATTATTCCTAGATCTTTCTGCTCCACTCCATTCCTCAATGCCCTCCCGTTTACTACGCATGTCCTGTTGAGATTATTCGGTCCAAAATGAAACACTTCACACTTCTCAGCATTAAACTCCATCTGCCATCTTTCAGCCCACTCTTTTAAGCGGTCCAAATCCTTTCGCAATCTTTGAAAACTTTCTTGATTATCCACAATTCCACCTATTTTAGTATCATCTGCATATATGCTAATCCAATTTACCACCCCATCATCCAGATCATTAATGTAAATAACAAATAACAAGGGACCCAATCAATTTTGATAAAGCCAAGCTTCAGATTGAAAAGTGTCAAAGTATTACCTGGAACAGGATGGACAAGATGACAGCAAACATACTGAAGACAAAATTTCTCTTTAACTAATGATCATAAAAAAAATATTTCCAAACAATTTTAAATGTTTCTCTTTTCACAGATGCTGCTTGACCGGCTGTTTCCAGAATTTTTTCTTTTTATTATTTTTTTAATAATTGTTTTAATATAAACTTTTCTATTGTCCTAAAGCAAATGGTACATAAACACGAGTGCCCCTGTTCTCCTGTATTTTTTTTAAAAATCTTTCCACAAGTGTTTAAAACTTATGCAGAACTACTCAGTATTTTAATTCTTTGTTAACAACACTAAATCTTTGCAGCTTAATTATTTTTTCTTTTAAAATACTGCTCGTTGAGGTAAAGCGGATCTATACTTTCCATAGAACAATTATATAATATCATGTTCCAGCAGCAATGGGAGACACGCATTTTCATTGAAACGAAGAGTAGGCGTATCTACAAACAGCATGTACTTTTCAATGTTTCATTTTCTTTATCTTAATTTTTTTATAACAAAAATCTATTAAAGTGTTTTAGGCAAAATTCCAAGCAATCTTACCCCAGGGGGATGGTGCAGTGCTGGATAATCAGTATGCAGACTCAATTCCCCAGATGTATACGCTACGTTGTTAGCATCAGATTTATCCTCCACTTGCCAGGTATGCCTTTTAACAAGAAAGGGAAGAGGTATGTAAATAAGGAAAAGCAGCAACAGTACAAAATAACACTAAAATAATTTGTCTTGTCTCTTATTTTTAATATTCGACTGGATTTAAGGTGGAAATACATTGGGATTATGAAAACTGTTAAATCCAACAATGGAAGAAACAGTAATGCACTACAAACCCCATTAAGCCTGTTCCTTCTTCATTGAGTAAAAGCACGGAAATACTGGAGGAACTCAACAGTTCTTGCAATGCCCATTAGAGATAAAGATATATTACCAATATTTTGGGACTGAGCCCTTCTTCATACCCTGAGGAAGGGGTCAAGCCCAAAACGTTGGTAATATATCTTTACCTCCTATGAATGCTTTCAGACCTGCAATGTTCCTCCAGCATTTCTGTGTTTTTACTACAATCACAGCGTATACAGACTTTAGTGTTTCTCCCCCTTCTTCAACGAGAGCTTGGCTACCCAAGATAATTCCCCATACCTTGATGATCTTTGGTTAACAAAAGACTATCAGTCTCAGAATTGTGATTGCCATTTCTGGCAGAGAATTCCAAACTTCCTAATTTAATTCTTGGATAACCCAACTCTAATAAATAGTCAAACCTTGGTTCTGGATTCCTAAGGAGACAGAAATATTTTTGTCATTTTATCTATCCTTATTAATTCCTAACTTAATTCTTGGATAACCCAACTCTATTAAATAGTCAAACCTTGGTTCTGGATTCCTAAGGTGACAGAAATATTTTTGTCATTTTATCTATCCTTATTAATTCCACTCAATGGGTTAAAACTAGTCAAAGAAATGCCAGCATTCTTCCATGAAATGAAGTGATAAAGTGGGGATTGAAGTTAGTTATCCTGGGGGTGTTTGCTTGTTGAACCTGCACCAAGTTAAACATAGCCAGGATTAGCAAAGACATCCATTTCAATAGAGAGGAATGGGTGTGAGGGAGAACATTAATAAATTACTTGTTTAGCAAAATATTTGTTTGCTAAAAACTCTTGTGTTTTGTCTTTTTTAATTTTTTTTCTTATTTATTCTTTTAAACCGTGCCTTTTATTTATAAAAAGGATTTGAATGTCTGAGAAATTCAGAAATATTCATAGTTTTTGACAGATTTGACAGCTGACTAAGCAAACAGTATTTATGTTTGGCAACTATGAAACTTTGCTTAGCTGCTCTTGGGCAAAGATTCTGAAACACCTTCCCATATGATGGCATTATTTAGTGGTTAGAGATTATACTGGTATTTAGCAGCAAATGCATACTTAAGCCAAAAGGGGTACTACAGCTCTGGCAGCGTGCTCTGACCCTTTTTTTAAATCTCTCATAAGTTAAATCTGTGATCTCTATTTGTCAACTTCCCGTCCACTCCCTTAACCAATCAATAACACTTAGTATATTTTTTGTTTCTTCTTCCAACTAGTTTTCCACTCCTTTTTAGATTTTCACAATGTGGCTGCCACATATCAACTTCCTTCTTCCTGGTTATTAACATAAACTGTATTGTAAACCATTGCAGTCTCAGCACTGATTCCTGAGGCACCTCACTGTTTAAAAGTTGCCAACCTGAAAATAACTGTTTCATCTCTTCTTGCTACTTGCTGAATGTTAACTAACCTCCCAAGTATGCAAATATCTTGCAACTTGAATAAAGACAAAAATTGCTGTTAAAATGCACCAGGCCAGTCAGCAACTGTGAAACAGTTAATCTTTCTGTCCAGGACAGAAAGGAGAAACAAAGAAAATAAATTGTGTAGGTAGAAGATCTTAACTGCCACTTTAGATTAAAATCTGTGCACCTCCCATCTGCCTCCCTTATTTTTTTCTGCTACATAAGTGAACTTGTTTGCTCTCTTTCTCAGTTTATTTGAGTGTTTCAGATATCCAACATTCGTACTTATTTTTAAAAAAAATTCTGGTAGTTTAACCAGTGATGAGTGCCTTGCTGAAAGCATTCTTAAAATACAAATGCAATACACCCATTTGTCTCACTCTTTCTACATGGGTCCAGATTTCCTCAAACTAATTAATCAATTTGTCAGGTACAATTTCACATTCTTGAAGCCACACTGCGACTGCTTGTTTGAATCAACATTTTCCAAATGGCCTTCTAAATATTCAGTGCTAACATTTTCCAACAATACATGTTGGGCTAATTGGCCTATGCCCACCCAATGTTTGCCTCCCTCTTTTCTTTGAACACGGGTAACACATTAGTAGTTTACCAACCTTCTGGCATTTGAAGTTAAGGACTTTTGAGAGATTATAAGCAATGCATCAATGTCTCAGTAGCAATTTCTTTCAAGATCTTCAGATTCAAGGCATCTTGGCGAAAGGATTTTTCAATCTTTGGCCCCATTAGTTCACTAAAACTCATTCTCTAGCAATGGAAGCAAATTCTTCTGTGGCAACATTCATTATTTGGAACATGCACAGTATTTTGCAACATAAAGATTGACATAAAATATTTGCTTAACTTCACTTCCTTTTTTTTTGTCCCAGCATAAGAAAAATGAAAACAATACATCTGCAACAACTGTAATTTTCTCTGATCTAACAAAATATTAGTGTATTGTCAATTAAGATCATTCTGGGCTTTTTTTTTGAGTTGACAATTACATCTAAATTCTAGTGAAATAAACTTGATAACAACCGAGGAAATCTGAAAAGCAGAGCAGGCAAGTATGTATATGAATGTCCATGTTCTGCAAAATATAAATTTGCTCAATACTTAAACATTGTATTTTCACTTGGGAGGCCGGAGAAAGAAGACTGGCAAATATTATTGATTCCTTACATCATCGGAGAGTTGTGGTCAACTTGACATGCTTCAAGAAGGTGACCAATATACTCTCTAACTGGATTAACGGTGTCCATATTTAAACCAGCTGTATCTCAAAATTGTGCATCTTTGCAAAACATCTGCACAGAAAGCCAATGGCACAGTTACTCATGCTCTTGGAATTTTGCTTCAGACAGCATAATTATTTGGAACTCTGCCCTATGTTTACAAAGTTCAAAAGCACATTTAGGCAGCATTCACTGCATTAGAATAGTTTGACCATTGTCAAGATTTGAGAGGTCAAAATGAGTGTCTACTGCAAGCTTAATATAATTTTCCACAGCCAGCAACTAAATCACTATCATTGGAGATGTGACATGACACAGTTGCTAATGCTAAATGTATTTAGCTCAGTTAAATACATCCAATTGCTTTTTAGTGTATGTGTTTTTCTAATGTTTTAGTTTTCATTCTCACTTTTAAAATAATTGTTTTTAATAGTTTCCATATGCCTTTAAATATCAATTTCAGTGACAGTTATGACAGCTGAGGAGTCAGGGACAAATCCCAACAACTTTTAAAGTTTTCTGAAGTTCTTACTCACAATGGGAGGGGTCCTACACAGCAGGGAAGTAACTGCTGGAAGAAAAGGACCCAGATCCACAATGGAAGAAATAATATGATCTAAATGCAGACAGTTGGTGATCTCAGGATCAGCAGATCTGCCAAAATAACAAGTTGGCTCATGGCATTCCATTCTCCAGAGTTCAAAATCTCCCTTCTTGCTTCCTGCAGCGCTGGTCATAAATTTGAATGCCCAATGATGGATCGTATTTAAAGAGAAAATGTATAATTTTGCTTGCCTTTGAATGGTTTGCAAAAAAAAACACTTTTCACTGTGGTTCGAATCCTGCGCTGTCTATAAGGAGTTAGTACATTTTTCTTGTGTCTGTGTGGGTTTTCCCCAGGGGGTTCCAGTTTCCTCCCACCCTTCAAAACGTACCGGGGTGCAGGTCAATTGTGAGTAATTGGCCGGCATGGACTCGTGGGCCAAAAGGGCCTGTTACCGTGCTGTATGTCTAAATTTAAATTTAAAAAATAATTTAAGTTTGAAATTGACGATCACAGATAAAATTATATTAGAAACTTTGGTGCTAGTGTGCTGTAAGTAGCAGCCTGAGAGAGTTTTGGTCTTTAAGAGTTACAAAATATGCATGAAATGTTTCTGTTTATACATGCAAAAATAAAGAAATCACAATGTTGACTGGTTCAATTGTTAGATTCATAGGAGCTGACAATGAACTGTTCCAAGTTTTTTTTTCACTTTAGACATACAGTGCAGTAACAGGCCCTTTTGGCCCACAAACTCATGCTGCCTTAAGTACACTAGTTTACCCTCAAACCCTGTACATTTGTTTTGGAGAGTGAAAGGAAACCCATGCAGACAATGGGGAGAACACACAAAGTCCTTACAGACAGTGTTGGATTTGAACCTGCATCATTGGTGCTGTAATAGTGTTGTGTTAATCTTTATGCTAACTGTGTTGCACAAGTTTTGTTTTAAAACAATTAAAAACAGCCAGATTTGGCGGCACTACTCCATAAGAAGGCAAAGACTGCACATTGGACTCGATTCCATTAACTTCAATGACTATGTTTCTACACTGTAACATTTAAGCTTGTTTTGTTTTTAACACTTTGTTTGCAATTTTGTTTCTTAATTGGATTATTCTATCTCTTTATTTCCCTTTCTGCATGTGATTCAACATTAAGTTCATGCACTGCCTTAGCTATGATGTGGAGAGCCTATCTTGAGGTTCAGATGGAAAAACTGGATGAGAGCAGAGTTTCCACCCTTTGAATATCTTGACATGCTTAAACAACTGAAAAATAGGATCTTTGCAATAGTTTGGGAGGATTTAATGGTATGAAACATCTTTGGTATTCAAAGACATTTCAAACTTATTAAAATAGAAATTAATACATAGGTTTTAAACATAGCAAATGGAAATACAAAATACTCAAAAGTAATTAAAAACTTTAAACTAATTAAATATAATTTAAAAAAAACCTTTCCTTTCACTCAAATCAATGAGGTTTCACTCACTGTGGTTTCAGAGTGGGCATTCCCTAACAGTTGTGCCAACTAATTCCATCAAGTTTTGGTTCCTGAGAAGTCCAGCAAAGGTTTCCAGTATAAATGTGGCAGTATTTGTTATTCAATTAGTGCATGTTTGAAAGCAGACATAGGAAAGCATGTGGGACTTTCAAATAGGAACATAGGAAGTAGGAACAGGAGTAGGCCAAAAATGGCCCATCGAGCCTGCTCCGCCATTCAATACGATCATGGCTGATCTAATTTATGACCTAACTCCACCTACCTGCCTTCTCCCCATATCCCCTAATTCCTCGAAGTAAATTCCTCTAGAATAAATAAGTGGCTGTTTGCTGGTTGTTTTGATAGGAACTGTCAGCAAAACCTGCCTGAAAGCAGTGACTTCACTTCAAAAATACTTCAATTACCTGTAAGGCACTTTGGGACATTTTATGAAGCAAATAAAATAAAGTAGATGAATGTAAATTTTTTGTCTTTCACTTTAATGTACTGCTCTTTGATAATTCATAGTAATTCTGTAACTAATTGGTTAAGGAGATGCTTGATCTGTACATATTCTGTATGTCCCAAATACAGTAAAATCCCCATTATCCGGAATTCAATCAAGCAGAAACTCAAACAACCAGCAAAATTAAAAAAAAAGAAATAAATAACTAAACAAATAATTTTCAAATAAATAAGACTGGGCTGATGGACCCCGCAGGGGAGGGCTGAGACTTTGTTAGACATGTGCAAGTTTTCCCCAATGAACTGGCAATGCCCTTCAATGCATATGCATTGTTTTCACTGCCACCACTTGTATGGAGGTGACCCAAGTTGTCAGGGTGTGGAAGATGTGCCAAGGGCTTGACCAAGACACCCGAGTCAGAATCGGCGGGATGGGGATAGGATGGGGGGGGGGGGGTGCGAGGGAAAGTGGAGGGAGATGGCAACGATGTTGAAATGTCACTGTCAAGGTTTGGATTTTAAACCCAGCATATACCCTGATTTTGAGGCAACATTTTTAGGTTTTGAGGTTTGTTCTACACACTGGCATACACGGAAAGGTAAAAAACAATACACAAGTTTAAAATTGGCAGCTTGGTTAATATAGTGGCTAGCATCAACCACTGGGGTTCGAATTTAAATTTTGTAAGTTATGGGAATTACCTGATTAAAGTGAACTTTACATAATTATAGACTACAACACTGATTTTTTTTTCAAATTACTTTATATTTTGGACATCATCTTGACTTTCAATTGATGTATTCTTAATGCAGGTGTATTAGTTAGGCATTGAAAGAGTGAGTCTCAGGCAAATGGAATATTCACATATCCGACA
Source organism: Narcine bancroftii (assembly GCF_036971445.1). Lineage (NCBI taxonomy): Eukaryota > Metazoa > Chordata > Chondrichthyes > Torpediniformes > Narcinidae > Narcine > Narcine bancroftii. The sequence continues at coordinate 299,388,510 of NC_091469.1, forward strand.
TCCGTGATTCCTTTAAGTGCCGGATAATGGGGATTCTACTATACATTGTTTTCTACACTGAAATAGTTATAATTCTGACAATTAAAATGTTAAAAATCAAATGCCAAAGACTCACGAAGAGTAAATGTCCAGTAATGGTGGTGTGATGGGCCCCTTGTTGCAATTTACACAGTATTCCTCTGTAAAGCAGACTATTGCAAGGAAACATGGTTTTTTTAAATTGCAAAAGATATTCCTTTGGAAAGCCAGATGGCAACAATTTCCTTCCAGAATTCTGTAAATATGGTTTTGAAATTGTCTGCGAGCCGATGAACTGCGAAATGATATCATTGTTAGTAATTATTCCCTACAGATTGGACGTGGATTCTTGTATGCCTATGCTGGTATAGCTATTAACTACAACAGAATTTTTTCTGATACTTGTTCAATAAGGATGCTAATTTACTGTAACAATTCTCCAAATTTATGTCAAAATTTAATGAGTGATGCTAAAGATCAAGTGGAAAGTCCTGTGTAGAGGTATTTGGAAAGTTGTATCAATTTATACACCTATTTTCAGGAGGCCTTGTTACTCTGGAATTTTCACCTGGTTTCATTGTACATTTTAAAATATAGAACAAGTTATACACAGTTGAAAATTACTGTCAATAATCAGGGAAATAATGTTGAAGAAAGAAAACATTACACACCATGGGCTGGAATTTCCACATGGTAAAATTGGACAAACCATTGTAAAAGGTTTTAAAATCTCAATCCAAATCAAGTTTCTGTGCTAGTATCAAAGTAGTTGGTCAAGGCCTTGGATCAAATTAATTCCCATACAAGTTTCTGTATGTGTGATTTTAAGGAGGCTCTTAAAATTAAGATGATTTCAGATACTAGCGTGCAAGTCACTTTTGTTTCCAAATTCAGTGGCATTACTTTTAAAGCATAAATTAACTTGGAAACGGTATGAGGGAGGGAAAGCTAACACCTATCTTTTGAGTTCATTACCTATCAAATGCATTTGATTTGGTGTTATATTACCTCAACTAGGCCTCTGCGGAGATGGGAACAATGAAAACTCGATCAATGATGCGGCTGGGGTTATAATTTAGATTATTCATGTCTTTGTAATGGGTAGGCTGGTGCAAGGTTTTTCAGATGAATTGGTCAGACAGGCAATAGAGAAGTGTACAATTGGTGCTTGCAGGATCTCCCTCATTCAAAAGCTACAATTTTAAGATTTTCAGTCTCAGGGTCAAAGTTTTTAAAGATTAATTAATGTTAATTGCACACATCCAACAACTTCACCTTAATAGATCACTTATTTAAGGTTGAGATGAGACAAATTTTCCAATTCAATTGAATCTTCAGTCTTTTCCACTTTCGAAAGCTGTGAAAACTCAATGTATTCAAGTCAAAGGTTAACTAAAGCCCCTTTCACACTTGCATCGCACTAAATTGGATATTCAATGTCCTGGGATAGGAATGGGGTTTTTTGGCTTTTCACATTTGACTTAACTGAATGCTTTCACACTTGCAAGAATCCATCCCTGGGGTTAGGACTGTTCTACCTTCTACCTGTGACGTCACGACGCATTGAATGATAGTGGACCTGATCAACGTATTATGATCTTATATTTGAACAAAATTAATCGTGCTTAATATAACATAATTAAGCTTTATGTACAGAACAGTATGAGCCCTTCAGCACCTGTTGTTGTTGTGCCAATTTATATGAAGGGACTGTGCAAAAGTACTAGCAATAAATAGCAATAGTGGACAATTTTTAAACAGTGTGGGAAAATTGGTAGTGCTTTAGAGCACAATTTATACAGTGTGGGAATGTTTGTAATAGCGCACAATTTATATAGCATGGGAAAGTTGGTTGCACTATTCATATAATTTATAAATACTATGGGAAAAAATGATGGCAGACCTGCCCTCCCAGAATTCCATGCAGCAGAGAAAGGGCTGTATGCCTGGCTGCACCCATGGAGCATTTATAGAGGGATTTCTCTGATGCATGGCATTCTGGAAAGTCAGGTCAACCATTGCTTTTCCCCCCCGCACGGTCTTTATAAATTGTGCGCTACCAATTTTCCCACGCTATTTAAAAATGGTCCGCTAATGCTATTTATTGCTATATATTTCCTCTCTCTCTTTCTCCTGCTGCGACTTTCCCACAGCAACATTTATACCTTCATTTCAATCTTTTCTTCCTTCACGTTCCTGCACTCACGCAAAAACTTGAGTACTTTCAATCCCACAATGCAATTATCCGTTTCACACTTGCCCGATTGCAACACCAGCATCTGTATATGCTGGGGTTTGTACTAAGGGTTGAGGCCATCAATTCCCGGCGTGAGATGATGTCACCTGATGCCGGCGCTGAGCTAGTTTTGCTTTCACACCAGGCACTTTAAAGGCTGATTGGCGGTTAATTCCCAGGATCACTTGCAAATGTGTAAGGGGGTATAGACATGCTTGCTACACAAAAGCCTTGATTCTTGCATTCTTCAAAAACATTCCTTGCCCATCACAACTGAATCACTTAAGTGTAAGGTTTGTAGAACTCAATATACTGTACTTTTAACCATTAACACATTTGAACACTTTCACCACCACTTCATGATTGAACAAGCATTTACAAAATAGCTAGTACAGAATGATGCTGATTCATTTTAAATGCAACCACTTGTTCTTTTGAAAGTAGTTTGAAAGAGGCAGTGAGGGAGAGGAAAAGAAACAAAGAATATTTCTCTAAATAAAATTTCTCCTATTACTTAAAGTAAGAGTTCTTCTCTAGGTCACAAATGCCTCTGTCACTGCTACTTTACTCAATCATTCCCCATACTTCGAAATAGAACAAAATAAAAAAATTTTTTTAAACATACAGGACGATAAAAGGCCCTTTCGGCCCACAAGCCCATACTACCAAATTACATCCAACTGACCCACACCCTTGGTATGATTTTGAATGGTTGGAGGAAACACCCGGAGGAAACCCACAGAACCATGGGGAGAACAAACAAGTTCTTTACAGACAATGCTGGATTTGAACCCCGGTGGCGGTCAGTGTAACAGCGTAGCGCTAATCGCTAAGTTAACTGTGCCCCCATTGTCAGATATAAAGTTACAATTTACAGATGCAATGAAAGGCTTGCTTGCTGTAGTTTCCCAGGTACTCTACATAAAACACACTGGTCACCTGTGTCATGTCAGGCCATATGCTGTTGAAAAAATATTTTCCTTTCACGTCTGGATTAGTCTGCTTGCCCACCTGCTATTCTCCATGGATTGCACCTTGTCTGAAACTCTTAACAAGTCCTGCTTATCCATTTATACTTATTATCTACTCCCAATCAAGACTTGCTTCACCTCTGTGAAGCGTAGTTGTCTATCCTTCCTGCAAAAAAAACCACATGCTTTCCAACTAATCCATCATTATTTCTAGGCTCCTATTGATCTAAGCTGTAGAACTCTGCGGCTCTTTTCTTTGTACATCTGAAAAATCTGCTTTATTCACTGAGCCTTTGGGCTCTTCCCTTGGAGAACAGTTCTAGTCTTCCATAAGTAAAATAACACTGCTGGAGAAACTCAGCTGGTCAAACAGTGTACTTTATTTAGCAAAGATAAAGATACATAACCAATGTTTCAGGCCAGTGTCCTTCATCAAGGTCACACAAAAAATTCAATACATACTTTGATGAAGGTTTCAAGCCCGACATGTTGGTTATGTATCTTTATCTTTGCTATATAAAATACAGTTTGATCCGTTGAGTTTCTCCAACATTGTGTTTTTACTTCAACCACATTGTCTGCAGACTTTCGTGTTTTATTTCTTATCTTCCTAATGCACTATATTGAATAAATTTGGGTCTTTTTAACTTCAAATAACATTTTTGCACAGATATTCTTGAATCAAATTCATTTCTGTATGTGAGAGAGTATATAGAAATGTTTTTTGGGAGATAAATTGGGAAAGGTTTGTTAGAGTAGGTTACATAAAAACACATTAAAACAGATCTTATTTGAAATACTGGAGCTCAGACACATTGGATTCTCAGAGCTTTTGCAAGAGCTTTGAAGAGTGCTCAAGCGACTTCACTAATGGATTGTTGTTTACAAAAGGCAACAGATGAAAGAGCATGTCGGAGCCACTTCTGTCTGGAGGAGAGCTTGCTGTTCTAAGAGGGTCATGTGGTTTTGCAAGCAGAGAGAGTCAAACAGGCTTTCTCTTTAACACACACACACACACACACACGCACACGCACACACACACACACACACACACACACACAGATCAGTTCTGCAGTGTTACAGCCAGCAGAGAGCAGCTGGGACTGGAAAAGGACAAGCTGGCAAGCTTATGGAAAGCCCATTTGCAAGACGGCCTGGTCAAATCCCTTGTGGTTCATACAAGAGGAGAGGATTAGCTGTCTAATGTTTCACTTGGAATAAGTGAAACAAAAAGGAACTCTGTGGTGACCTGAAAGAAAGAGGCCATCATCAGGAGAACTCTGAAGGGACAAGTTTCGCCAGCAAGACATTGGAGTGGCTGATGGAAGTACATCAGTTGTGGATGTCCTGGAATAACAAATATCTCTCTGAAAACCATAAGAACCTTCCTGAGAAGTAACCATTTATCTTTCAAGCACCAGAGCCTGGTGAAAGTTCATAAATGTTAAATTCTGCGCACAGTATAAGAATTGCCTGCAACCAGTGAACATGGAGGAATGGAAAGTGAGATTGGACTGTGAACCAAAGAACTTTTCTGAACTTACACACACATTACAAACACATGCACTTAGAATTAGAAGGCGGTTAAATTAGGTTTAGTAAGTTAATAGTGATAAGTTAAAGTTTGATTCTATTTTCATGTTTAAAGATAGTTAAAAGCAATTTTTGTTTAAGTAACCATTTGTCTTGGTGAATATCTATTGCTGCTGGGTTTTGGGGTCCTCTGGGCTCGTAACAAGTATTATTTCTTGATTTCCCAGTTTATTAAAAACATTGATTTTCAAAATCTTTCTGTGAACATTAAAACATATCAACTGTTATTAGATTTAGGGTAAGGAATCACACTTGACAGATAAGTGCATTTTGCTGAAACATATTATGAAATTTGGAAGGACATTTGTTACCTACCCATAAAAGGTCTGCCTCAGGAAGCCAATCCTCTTTCCCAACTTAGCCACTTGTCCTTTCTCCACAGGAGCATGTTTCAGTTGCACAACTCCTACTCTACAGAGATTGCACAACCATTCATAAGCCACTTTATCATTGGTCAACACCTCTTCAAAGCTGGCGGTGGGGATCTGGAGCTCTGAACCCCAAAGCTGTTGATCTGTTTTAAAGCAAATTAGAATGATTTTTTAAAGACAGTGAACATTAAATTCTTGTTAAAAAGGTTCCAATCACATACTTCAAGAGGATATCCAAAGCATTTGAGTATCAATGAAATATTTTTATGCATTTGTAATTTAGTTACTATTACTGTTGCAACCGAGTGCAAGAACAAAGGACTAATGTAGACAGATACTCCATTATTGGCATGGAAACGGCAGATTGAAAGGTTTGTTTCCATGCTGTATTGCCAACATTAATTATGTGCCAAAATGCTGAATGGAAATTAAAATCAACTTTCTGAATCAGGGATCAACTTGAAAGAAAATTATTAAACTCCTTCAAACTAATCCAAGTTTTAACATTGCACTGAGATTTTGCATATTCACATTCATTTTAACACTGTTAATTTTTTTTTTGCAAGGTCAGAAAGATTTAGACTCAATACATCACGTTAAAGCTTTCAATACACTGGAGCAGGTGCAGAGGAGAATTATAAAGATGCTGCCAGGATTGATGAATTGTAGATAGGATGAGCTTGGGTTGTTCGCTTCAGACCACAAGACTCAATTGAGGTATGTAAAATTTTAAAGGATCTTAGAGTAAATAGCAAGGAAATTTCATGTATTCTTAAAATATTCCAAATAAGTGACTTTTTTTTTACCCAGTGGAATTCACTATCTAAAAGGATGGTATTGGTAGAAACTATTATTATATTTAAAACATATTTGGATGTGTACTTGAAGAACCTTGACCCACAGGGCAATAGTTATGCAAAAGAAAAAAAAGGAAGAGTGGATATTTTGGCTTCTTGTGCCTACACTCTCATTCAGTTAGTCCAGGGGCGGGCAATCTTTCACCATAAGTGGGCTGGATGGGGTGTCAGTGGTTGAATGGTGGGCCATACTGATGTTACCAAAAATAAATAAATCAAAAGTAAATGGGATAAATAAATGGAATGAAACAATGATGCATTTCATGTCAGGGAAGGTATCTTCACATTTGGGAATGTACCAAAAATCATGAGATAGTCATTAAAATGACTAGTAGGCCAGTCCTACTCCGTAGGCATGCGAGGACCCATAAGTCCGACCCTCTAGTCGAGAGGGTCCAGCTGCTTCATGTGAACCCACAGTACGCTCATGTGGCATTCCCAGACGGGCGTGAGTACCCGTTATTTATCCGGGACTTGGCACCTGCGGGAACATCTGGACCACATTCCCCCAAACCAGATGACAGGTACGCTCTCCCCCCCCCCCAGCTCTCCAGGGCCCAACTTCCCAACCCTCGCCACCCCTGCCAATCAACACACACACAACCCCCACCCCCTTAGCCCAGCCAAGTACCCCTGCCAGGCCAACTGGGATTTATCAGCTGAAACCAACAGAGATTACTACGGACCCCTGGACAGGGACTCATAACACCAAAGAAGACCGCTGGACAGATGAACTTATGAGGGGAAGCTGACCACTCCACATACCCCGGGACTTACTTTTAAAAGAGGGGGTGAATGTGATGAACCACTTTTGTACATATCTGTCATATGTAAATTACATGACTTTCCCTGGTTGACCCTGCTCTCACTGCTCGACTCGTGACTCCTCCCATTTCTTCCCTATAATGCCACAAGCCTGCCCCCAGTTCAAGTCCGGCTCAGCATGAGCGACCAACATAGGGATGCTGTCCATCTCTTGCAAATAAAAACCTTCAGTTTCAGCAACTTCAGTCTTTGTGTAATTGATCGTGCATCAAACTTTATGAGATTCGGTCAAGACCTGACAGTATTCACTTCCCCAGTGAATCAAAGAGCCAAAAAGAACATTTGATCTGTAACCTAATATAAACTTTCAGAATTCATCTGTCGTTTTGGTTCAGCTCTTGGCTTCTGCATAAAAGTAACAACTGCCGTTTGCTTTTTCCATACAACTGGCCATAAATGTGCTCTGAAACAAGTTTGTCTAGCTCCAGAGCAATGTCAGGCAGCAAAACCTTCCTTGATGTAGTGAACACCTTGCAACTTTTCACCACCAAAACAGTTTAGCAATTTTCTTTTCAAATATTTATCAGAAAATTACATACAATGGTCAGGAACTTTTAAATGTTCGTTTATTCCCATTCCTGTAAGTTAAGCACAGCTTATGCTAGTTAAGCACCAACAGAGCTTCTGTCAAGTTTTTGGTGATGTTTTAGAAGACTACCATAGTTCCATGAAAATATGATTGACTGGTTCTATCAGCCCGTAAACTGTGAGATTCATCCAACTAATAAATCATGCTTCAAAAATAACTTAAGTGACTGATCTTTTCTAAGATGCAGAATGGAATGATCTTCCGAATGAGATAGTTGGGCAGGGTCCCTTCTGTCATTTAAGAGAAGGTTGGACGTGCACATGGAAATGAGGGGGTTGGAGGGTTATTGGCGGAGAGCGGGAGGTTTGAGCTAGTGGAGTTGTTCTAATGAACCGGTGCGGACTCGAAAGGCCAACATGGCCTGTTTCCACTCGGTAAATGGTTATATGATTATAAAATCATCAAGAGTGCTGCATAAGTGTGTTTTATGCAGCACAACTTGCTTGGAATAATTGTAAATAATTCCTTTTGATGAATTCTTATCACTTTTTTAAAGAATATTTTACTTTTATGTATTAAATGCAAGTATTTTCCCTCTTATTTTTATTACTTGATGTTGACACAAGATTATATTAACACATTTACCAATTTGAGTTTTATATGGGTACATTCCTGACTTGACTTTGAGGTGGTTGGAAGTGTATCTTATACCTGGGTGCAGTTGTTTGAAGCATTTTGCTAATTGGTGTACAATTCACAATGGAAAACATCAAGTAATGTTTATTCAATGAATTTGTATAGCCTACATCAAACATTGAAGGGAAAGGAAATTGTACAAGTAAAATCTCTGAAAATATTCTCAATACTTTTTATTCATTCTCTAGGAAGTAGGAATTGTAAAAACAAGTGAAAGAATATTTACCCATCCCTAGTTTCACCCGAGTTTGAGGGTTTATTTATAAAACATTCAATTAGCACTCAACCAAATCTCTAAATAATCAGGGAATATGTTGTTGCTAAGTGAATGCTGTTTGATAGAAGCTTCCATTATATTTCTGATGATTGAGAACAGCTAGAAGGAGTGGTAATTAGTTAGTCTGATTGTTTAGGTTTTTCTCAACATTTTGATCTCAGCAAAATTAGAATCATAGAGTTTTACAACAAAGAAGCAGGTCTCTTGGCTTAAATTGTCCATGCTGAACAAGTTGTCCCCCTAAGCTAGTCCCAGCCTATCCAGCATCTCCTTAGAATGGGTCAGTCCTGGTAACAATCACCCGAATGTTTTCTGCACCCTTAATGATACATTCCCTATAGCTGGGTGACCAGAGCTGCACACAATACTCAAAGTGTGATCTCAGTGATGTTTTTTATAGCTGTCACCTGGCATCACTACTCCACTACTTTGTGCTCTACTCAACGAATAATATCATTGCAAGTGCTTTCTTCCCTGCCTTTTCTTAACTTTGTCAGTACTTTCATGGTATTCTGCACCTGTACCCTTAAGTCTGTCAGTTCCACATCACTCTCCAGGGCCCTACCCTTCATTCTGAAATTCTTACCCTCCTTTGTCTTATGTCAGTGAGGTAGTCATGGTGGGGAGCTGGCTGATGGAGGACTTCAGTTTTCTTCAGGCTGACTTCCAGGCCAAACATTTTGGCAGTTTCCGCAAAACAGATCAGATAATCCTCTTCATTCTGAAATTCTTACCCTGGTTAAGCCGGCTAAAGTGCAATATTTCACACTTGACCAAATTAAATTCCATTTGCCATTTATAGGCCCAATTTCCCAGTTCATCTTTATCCTATCATAATTCATTGTACCCAATACAACCAATTCTGATATCATCCTCAAGCTTCTTTGGCTTGGCTTTGCGGACGAAGATTTATGGAGGGGTATGTCCACGTCTGCTGCAGGCTCGTTGGTGACTGACAAGTCCGATGCGGGACAGGCAGGCATGGTTGCAGCGGTTGCAAGGGAAAATTGGTTGGTTGGGATTGGGTGTTGGGTTTTTCCTCCTTTGTCTTATGTCAGTGAGGTAGTCATGGTGGGGAACTGGCTGATGGAGGACTTCAGTTTTCTTCAGGCTGACTTCCAGGCCAAACATTTTGGCAGTTTCCGCAAAACAGATCAGATAATCCTCTTCATTGTACCCAATACAACCAATTCTGATATCATCCTCAAGCTTCTTTGGCTTGGCTTTGCGGACGAAGATTTATGGAGGGGTATGTCCACGTCTGCTGCAGGCTCGTTGGTGACTGACAAGTCCGATGCGGGACAGGCAGGCATGGTTGCAGCGGTTGCAAGGAAAATTGGTTGGTTGGGATTGGGTGTTGGGTTTTTCCTCCTTTGCCTTATGTCAGTGAGGTAGTCATGGTGGGGAGCTGGCTGATGGAGGACTTCAGTTTTCTTCAGGCTGACTTCCAGGCCAAACATTTTGGCAGTTTCCGCAAAACAGATCAGATAATCCTCTTCATTGTACCCAATACAACCAATTCTGATATCATCCTCAAGCTTCTTTGGCTTGGCTTTGCGGACGAAGATTTATGGAGGGGTATGTCCACGTCTGCTGCAGGCTCGTTGGTGACTGACAAGTCCGATGTGGGACAGGCAGGCACGGTTGCAGCGGCTGCAAGGGAAAATTGGTTGGTTGGGATTAGGTGTTGGGTTTTTCCTCCTTTGTCTTATGTCAGTGAGGTGGGCTCTGCGGTCTTCTTCAAAGGAGGTTGCTGCCCGCCAAACTGTGAGGCACCAAGATGCACGGTTAGAGGCGAGATCAGCCCACTGGCGGTGGTCAATGTGGCAGGCACCAAGAGATTTCTTTGAGCAGTCCTTGTACCTCTTCTTTGGTGCACCTGTGTCTCAGTGGCCAGTGGAGAGCTCACCATATAACACGATCTTGGGAAGGCGATGGTCCTCCATTCTGGAGACATGACCCACCCAGCGCAGTTGGGTCTTCAGCAGCGTGGATTCGATGCTTGCGGACTCTGCCAGCTCGAGTACTTCGATGTTGGTGATGAAGTCATTCCAATGAATGTTGAGGATGGAGTGGAGACAGCACTGATGGAAGCGTTCTAGGAGCCATAGGTGATGCCGGTAGAGGACCCATGACTCGAACAGGAGCATGGGTATGACAACGGCTCTGTACACGCTGATCTTTGTGTGTTCCTTCAGGTGACTGTTTTTCCAGACTCTTTTGTGTAGTCTTTCAAAGGCGCTATTTGACTTGGCGAGTCTGTTGTCTATCTCTTTGTCAATCCTTGCATCAGATGAAATGGTGCAGCCGAGGTACGTAAACTGGTTGACCATTTTGAGTTCTGTGCACCCGATGGAGATGTGGGGGGACTGGTAGTCATGGTGGGGAGCTGGCTGATGGAGGACTTCAGTTTTCTTCAGGCTGACTTCCAGGCCAAACATTTTGGCAGTTTCCGCAAAACAGGACGTCATGCGCTGGAGAGCTGGCTCTGAATGGGCAACTAAAGCGGCATCATCTGCAAAGAGTAGTTCACGGACAAGTTGCTCTTTTGCCTTGGTGTGAGCTTGCAGGCGCCTCAGATTGAAGAGACTGCCATCCGTGCCGTACCGGATGTAAACAGCGTCTTCATTGTTGAGGTCTTTCATGGCTTGTTTCAGCATTATGCTGAAGAAGATAGTAAAGAGGGTTGGTGCGAGAACGCAGCCTTGCTTCACGCCGTTGTCAATGGAGAAGGGTTCGGAGAGCTCATTGCTGTATCTGACCCGACCTTGTTGGTTTTAGTGCAGTTAGATAACCATGTTGAGGAACTTGGGGGGGCATCCGAGGCGCTCTAGTACTTGCCAAAGCCCTTTCCTGCTCACGGTGTCAAAGGCTTTGGTGAGGTCAACAAAGGTGATGTAGAGTCCTTTGTTTTGTTCTCTGCACTTTTCTTGGAGCTGTCTGAGGGCAAAGACCATGTCAGTAGTTCCTCTGTTTGCGCTAAAGCCACACTGTGATTCTGGGAGGACATTTTTGGCGACATTAGGTATTAGTCTATTAAGGAGAATCCTAGCGAAGATTTTGCCTGCAATGGAGAGCAGAGTGATTCCCCTGTAGTTTGAGCAGTCTGATTTCTCACTTTTTTTTGTACAGGGTGATGATGATGGCATCACGAAGGTCCTGAGGCAGCTTTCCTTGGTCCCAGCAGAGCATGAAAAACTCATGCAATTTTGTATGCAGAGCTTTTCCGCCAGCCTTCCAGACCTCTGGGGGGGGATTCCATCCATACCTGCTGCTTTGCCACTTTTCAGTTGTTCAATTGCCTTATATGTCTCTTCCCGGGTAAGGATCTCATCCAGCTCTAGACTCAAGGGTTGTTGAGGGAGCTGGAGCAGGGCGGATTCTTGGACTGAGCGGTTGGCACTGAAAAGGGATTGGAAGTGTTCTGACCATCGATTGACGATGGAGATCTTGTCGCTGAGGAGGACTTTGGACTTGGGGTGAGGGGCCGTACACTGCCTTTATTGTCTCATAAAAACCCCTGAAGTCGCCAATGTCGGCGCTAAGCTGGGTTCGTTTGGCGAGGCTAGTCCACCACTCATTTTGGATCTCCCGGAGTTTGCGCTGAAGATGGCTGCATGCAAGATGGAAGGCTCGTTTTTTCTCTGGCTTGGAAGGCTTTGCAAGGTGAGCCTGGTGGGCAGATCGCTTCTTTGCCAGCAGCTCCTGGATTTCCTGGTTGTTTTCGTCAAACCAGTCCTTGTTTTTCCTGGAGGAGAAGCCCAGTACCTCTTCAATGGATTGCAGTATGGCCATTTTCAGCTGATCCCAGAGGATTTCAGGAGATGTGTCCGTGAGGCAGTTTGCATCCTCGAGCTTTGCTTGGAGGTTTGCCTGGAAGTTTCCTCTCACTATGTCTGACTGCAAGTTTCCAACATTGAACCTCTTTCTGGGGGCTCCACTGTTCTTGAACTTTGGCTTGAAGTGAAGGTTGAGCTTGCAGTGAACAAGCCGGTAGTCAGTGTGGCATTCACGCTGGGCATGACCCTAGTGTGGAGCACATCACGTTTGTCTCTTCCTCGCACCAGAACTTAGTCCATGAGGTGCCAGTGTTTGGATCGGGGATGCATCCAGGTAGTCTTCAGGCTGTCTCTCTGCTGGAAAAGGGTGTTAGTAATGACAAGCCGCTGTTCTGCGCAGGGTTCCAACAGGAGGCGCCCGTTGTCATTGCACTTGCCGACACCATGCTTGCCAAGGATTCCTGGCCAGGTTTCTGAGTCTTTGCCGACGCGAGCGTTGAAGTCGCCAAGGATGACAACCTTGTCAGCTGTAGGGGTGCGTTGGATGAGGTTGCGCAGATCAATGTAGAACTTGTCCTTTTCTGCTGGTTCTGCCTGAAGGGTTGGAGCATAGACACTGAAGAGAGTGATACGTCGCTTGTTTTGAAGGGGGAGTTGCATGGACATGATCCGGTCAGAGTGGCCTGTCGGGAGGCTTATTAACTTATTAACCATGTAATTCCAATGTATTAAGTAAATATAGTAATTACATGAACTTTTAAATATGCACCTTGTAAGCAAGAGATGACTCCACTTGTATTTTTTTCCAGACTCTTTTTGTTCCAATATTAACAGTACTATTTCAGAATATATTGAAACATCTTGAAATTGTTAAAATGAAAGATGGCGTATAAATGCATTGGAGTAGAGCCTATATAATCTTGGAACAATCAGCAAACCATTCACAATTTTAACTTGAAATTGCAGTTTTTCCAAATTGAAGATTCAAATTCTGAGAAAACTCAACTCCACAATCACAAACACAGTTTTTTTCCATAGACCTGTATGGATATAAAAATATAATATATTTATTTCTGTGTAGCCTGGTGTGGTTTCATTAAAATGGCTGAAATATATTTAACCATAATTCAATTTGATCCCAAGGTTTGTTTAACTTGTTCTGATTTTAAGTATCTGACAAATAATTGAGTGGGAATAATACACTTATACTGATACAATCTGTGGCCTGTTGTATCAATGTCAAGCAAATAATTCAAGGCTGCTGTTGTAGAAGATACTTCCTTCAACCAAAAAAAAGTATCTATTATTTATTTGCTGAAAGAAAATGGCACAGAAAAGCAACATATTCAGCAAAACAATGTGAAAATTTTAAAGTGCCAATCGTGAATTATGCAGTCATGAATTATGCTCTTTCACCAGAGAAACTGCAGATGCTGGACTTCTCAGGAAACACGGAGATGCTGGAGAGACTCAGCAGGTCAGGCAGCATCCATGGAGCAAAATGGACAATCCCCATTTCAGGGAAAGAAAAGGTCTTACCTAAAACATTGGCTGTCCAATTATCTCCATGGATGCTACCTGACTTTCTGAGTCCCTCCAGCTCCTCTTTGTTGCCACTTTCACAAACTCGGAAGTTAATTTAGCATGCTTTGAATTAGTAATCTGGGCATTTGAATATGGCGTTGTGGATAATTTAACATTTAACTCACCATATGCTGCTTTTTTAGTCTTCCATTTATGCAAGTTATAGGTACATTTTTCTTGTTCAAATGCAATTGAACAAAATCCATTTCTTCTTAGGTACTTTGAATCCAGCAATTTTAATTATTAACTCAGATATTTATCTTGAATAGTTGTTTCATTTCAAATACTTTCTCAAAAATCTAAAACTCAAGCTGGTTACAATGTGTCCAGAATGGGTTGTGCCCTCAAAGCTCCATAATTGTACTCTTGTTCTTCTGCTTTATATGTCAATATCTATGCCAGAGTTAACCCATCAGACTGCTCGCAGAAGGACTGTATCCAGTATTCTCACTGTACTATGTGTAATGTGACAAATAAACTTAAAATAAAAAACAACTGATTTATGATCCTTTAAACAAGAACTGTAAAAAAAAACTTTACCCCCTGTTTATGCAAAGAAATGAGTTGTGGCTTATAAGATATCCAGAACTCCAGAGAAGATCTATAATCACTAAGTTCCTTCTCATGGACAGTCCTAAGGTGACTTCATTCTCCTCCAGGATGGTTTTGGTTTACAAATAAGGAGCATGATTCTCATGGACAGTCCTAAGGTGACTTCATTCTCCTCCAGGATGGTTTTGGTTTACAAATAAGGAGCATGATGTCATATAGCCGGGATTAATTGTATGACTTTGACTTTGAACAAGAGCTTGGCTCCAGGAATGTACTTCATTGTTTAGGTGCCAATAAAGCAATGATTTGTTTGGTCTTTGTAGCCAAAGAAAATGCTAGTTGGAACCAAGGTTGACTCGACAACTCCAGTTTGTTCACCCCATGACATATTCTGGCTACTTTAAATGTATTGGGTATAAATGGATTCTATTAATTGCAATGTGACTGACAGTAGAGAGTAAGCAAAGACTATTTATCACCTTGTTCAGTTAAGTAGAAAATCCAAGATGTGAGCTTTCTTTTTGTTCTGCACGTACATTCCCCAGACATTATTTTGAGCCAAAAACGATAATCTCAGTTGAAAGTTGTATATTAAGTTAAACGCTAATTCAGTTCATTTTGCCTGTTCTGCCAAACAGCTCGTGAGTGATTTGTACCTCAACCTCATTTATCTGCTATTATCCCCAAGAAGTTGGTATCTTTGCCAAACACGATCCATTCCTATTTTTCAAGCTTCATCGATCCACCATACACAGCCTTTAGGGGAAGAAGAAAATCGTGATTTCTTCTTTACTCAATGTGAAATATGTACTGATTTCACTGCTAATTAAAATTAAAATTTTAAGGTTTAATCTCTATTTTCTCTGTCAAATACACTGTTTTTGCATTTCTTGATTAGAAAACAATCCATCCTATGCACATGAAGGAATATAGACCAAGATTTTGCATTCTTGCTAATCTCAATACATAATATTCATACTATTAGTGAGCCAATACAGCAAACTTTCCAAAGCCAATATATCCTTTCTGATTATAGTGGCCAAAAAAAATAAATCCAGCATGGGGTCGGATTGAGGCTCTGTAAAATTAAAGCATAATTTCTCCCACAACTGATCCTTTATATTAGACTCTCTGAAAGTAAAGATTGACATAGTATTTGTGTTTTTTTAAATTTCTATTTGCACTGACTCATTTGTTTTTGCACTTTTGTATGTGGATACAAAAATAAAAATCACTTTGCTCCTCCACTGTTCCTTTCTCCAACAGGAAAGATGAATGATTTTAACTGACCACACAGTCTACACATTTCATTTTATGTCACCTCATCCTTCAATATTCACAGGGGAATATTTTCAGCAATAGAAAAATGCAGATATAAAATATAATGTTTGCAATATAAACCCATATCTTCTTGTGGCAAGAAGTCAACTGGAGAAATTCAGGTGACAGGCCAACCTTATTGCTCATTGCAACAGTCCAAAGTGTAATCACGCGCAAGATCAGCAGAGATTTATTCATCCTAACAAGAATGACCAGGCATTTGCTTCTGTTGCCTTCAAGATCACTGATTTTCTCAAAATACTGGCAGTCATCTGGAGCCGTAAGAAGACTTCCATTCATTGCCCACTGCAATTAGTTCCACATTGCAGAAGACACAGTGTTTTCCAGCTTCTTGATTCTGACCTCAAAAATTACAGATATATCTCAATTTGGAGAAGCGTTAACTCACGTCTGTTGATATTCATTGAGATTCTTCCTTTTCCCTCATCACGATTGCCATTCTCCATTTCCTTTCAAACTGCACTTCCGTTACGATGACCCTGGGACAAATGGTGTAGTTTTCCCCACTCTTCATGCTCAGGCCTCCATTTCCAATAGTTTAAAAATTGTTTATTTCATAAAAAATGTTTAATATTGACAGTTCTCCAGCATTTAATGCACAATAGCTGACACTGGGGAGTCTAATAAGCTCAGTCCTTGAATAAATTGTACCATGCTCAGTACAACTTCTCTCGCAGTTTAGAAAATAGCACAGCATTTTGTCACAATTATCTTTGGTCCCAGGAGATTACTTTAAAACAATGATGCATTTTCTCTTTTTGATCTTGTGAAAAATGGATAATTTACTCATTTCAGACCAGTGAACTATAATAGTTTCCTTTGACACAAATATGTCTAGCTTCATTATAAACTGTGATGTGCTTGTCAGATAGCAACCAGCTTGCCAACTGAAGTTAGTAATATGAGGGCATATCACAGATTATTTTATGTTTTGAGAGAGGTAGCATCTCCTGCAGTTTTATGTCAAATTGCTGTAAACAAAAGAGGTTGGATGGGAGTAAACATCCAGAAATCATGAATGGAATAGTTCCTTCAAAATACTGAAAAGGGAGGGGAAGGGAAGATGCATTTGATAATGGAACCTTATAAGGCAAGAGTTAGTCAAGTCCTTACTTTCCAATCCACCAGCCTTTACATCCACCATATCATCCTTTGCACCTAACCCTAACCCTAACCCAAACACAATTCCTCCCTGCAGTCAGTGTTTATGATGCGGTTTTCTTCCACACTGAAGAATAACACCAGATTGAGTGAAGGTTTGGCAGAACATTTCTGTCCATTCTGAAAGTGCAACTCAGGGCAACCCAGTTGCATGCCCCTCCACATTTCCATTCCACTCCCACACGGATTTGGCTGAAGCTTCCTGTTAAAACAATGACCAATAGAAGCTCGAAGAACAACTTCTTTCTGGGTGCTTCTGGACTTTATTCTACAACTTCACTTAACTTGCTTTTCTGCCTGAACCAGAATTGACCACTTCTGCTATATATCATCCATGATATCACATCAGGTTTTTTTTTCTCAACCAGCCAAGCCTGACCTGCTGAGCATATCACCCAGCTTTGCAATAAACATTAAAAAAAAATGTTCCTTCCATTCTATATCGCCTCAGTTTTGGCTTGATTTTCTCTCTCTCTCTCTCTCTAACCACCCCCATTAATTTGTTGACGAGATTGCCTCTGCAATTTATTCCCAAAGCAACCTTGGCTTCACCTAATCAGAGATATTCTCTTTATCACATTCATCACTCCCCAACATCTGCAACTCAAAACTAACTTGCTGCCAACATGTTTTTCAAACATTTGCTCCCTTGAGATTGGAGTTTTCAGTTAGAAAAATGCTGACGATGCTTTTAGCTCTTCTTCAACATCAATTTTAATACCTGCTTATCACCCCCAACCTACCCCTATCCCCCAAATCGTGATACACGGATTAAAAGTTCATTTCCTATATCTAAATTGTTCAAATGATCGTCCATATAGAAACTGCTGCCAATAATCAGCTGCTGGAGAAACTCAGTGGGGCAGGCAGCATCCAGGGGATAGAAATGGTCAGTCAATGTTTCGGGTTGGGACTCCTTATCATGTCTCGATATAGAGTCCCAACCTGAATTGCTAACTGACCATTTCTATACATGGATCAGAATCAGAATTTATCATGATTATGTCACGAAATTCATTGTTTTGTGGCAGCATCACAGTCCTAACATTTCTATAAACCACTTTACAAAATAAGAATAGTGCATGTAAATTCAAATTAAGGCAGAATAGGTGGATAGAGTGAGACAGACAAATAGATGGACAGAGGGTAAGAGGCTGTCCTTGTGGAGCTGAGTGTTCGTCTTCATGTTCCTGATAATAGCAAAGTGAAGATGGTGGGAGTACTCGAGGATAGAGGCCAGATAAGTGAATTTTCCAGTTTCTTGAGATTGCGTTGCATGGACTGGTGAACTAACAGGAGGCATGCCAATTTTTAAACTTCTATATTTCTTATCGATTTATTTTCCACGATTTTATGGCCTGTTGCTTGAGGCTGCTGGTCGCTTGAATTGTGGTTAATGGGGGTTTTACTGTAGTTACAAACATTATCTTAAATTTACCTCCATGTTCTTGTCAGAACTTTTAAGGCATCATTTTAAATTCGTTTGTTATAAAATTGCTTTTTAGTAAGATGCTAAATATGTTAACAGTAGAGGCAGTACATTGTACTCTATCTCTAAATCTTATTCCTTTAACATCAATAAATAAGATGAGTAGAGTGGAAAATTACTGTACGCCAGGCGAGGGCAGGAAGACACTAGCTGGGAGAGAGGTAGGAAATTATAAAGCTACATTGCTGGACATAGTTGGAAGATATCCATGCACGATCAAAAGCTGCCCAGTTGAAGAGCATTATGGTTCTGGATGTCAGGATTAATGAGCGAGGAAGGTGCATAAGAAAGAGCAGGTGGTTTGATCAGAGGTTTTAATTTTTTTTGTCAGTGCCTGATCTCAGAGTTATTTTACTGTATTTGCCCCATTTTCTGTTCACTAAATGACTAATAAACATTGAATTATAACTAATGGATTGTATAATTGCAACCCATTTTATCTTCACATTTCAAGCTTATGTTTAATATAATCTACCTTCATCAACTCTGCAGTCCTGCTGCAAGGTTGATGGTAACTCAATTTTTCCCTTCACAAACACTGCCTGATCTACTGATTATTTCCTGTATTTCTTATTATTATTTTATGCTTTTCAGTCCAGTCTGGCTGATGTCATTATAAACATGATCAACTAAACAGAGTCTCAATATTTCCACAATGACATCAACCAGACTGATGTTTAAATCTATGATTCGTACAAAGGCACTTCTGTTTGAGTTTATTATAACACAATATTATAACACAGTAAATTTTATTGACTTCTCGGGTTCCCTGAAAATGTATTCTCAAAGTAAATGTGTGCTGTGCAATGTTAGAAACTGAATGTATCAAACTTGGATGGAAGAATAAATCCTCAAACTCTTTGCAATGATTTTTAGTTGAAATTATGTCTCAACATAAAAAGGAAATCTCAAACGATAATGGTTGGAGTGGTTTGAAGGTATAATTTATTTGTTTCTGTTGTTGGAACATGCAAGTCCAGTGAACTTAGATATTTTTTTCAATAACTTGAGATAGTCCATGTTTCAGAAACATACAGAGAGGCAAGGGTCATTCCTGAAGACCATAGGTTTTGTGACAGATCTGCAGACTTGATATTTCTATACCCTTTTCCTCAATTAGCCGAAGACTGCACTGGCTCATGAATTTCTTTTTGTCTTCTAGGGTATTGGTGTGAGCCTTGTCAGAAGGCCGTGCAGCAGGGAAAGATGCACAGCAGATCTTTAAACTCTGAATATTGAGAGTAGTGTCTACTATACTTGTATTTTTCAGTATACAAGTTGACAATGACTTGGAGCTTTGCAAGCGCAAACACTAGCTTTGACAGCTGAGGTCCTGAATGTGTAATTTTCATCTATATTTACTGTGGAGAAAGACATGGAGCCTAGGGAACTTGAAAAGTTGATGGCGATGTTTTATAAGAGTCCATGTTACATAGAAACAGGTGCTGGAGACCTTGTGATACAATAAGGCAGATAAATTCTCAGTGCTTGCTCAAATGCATCCTAGGATGATATGGAAGCTAGGGAAGATATTGCAGGAGCCCTGGCGGAGATGTTTGTATCAATGTGAGGCACAGGAGACTGGAGGTTTGCTACTGCTGTGCATTTATTTTAAATAGGCTGCAAGGATAAGCCAGGGAACTATAAATTGGTGATCTTAACAACATTCATGTGCTAGTCACTTGATGAGATTCAGAAAAAAACCACTTGCATTTGGAAAAGCAGGGATGGATTAGGGATAGTCAGGATGGCTTGGTGCATGGAGAAACTTGACTCACAAATTTGATTGAGTATTTTTGAAAAGGAGACCAAGAAGATTAATGAGAGATCAAAACAACAGACATTGTCTAGATTGGCCTTTGACAACTTTCCACATAATAGGCTGGTACAGAAGGTCAGACCACATGGGATCCATGGTGAACAAGTCAAATGGGTACAGAGCTGGCATGAGGGTGGGAGACAGAGGGTGGTAATGGAGGGTTGTTACTCAGATTGGAGGCCTGAATGAGTGATGTGTCACAGGAATCCGTGCTGGGTCCACTGTTGTTTGTCGTCTATATTGATGACATGTAGTTAACATGGTTATTAAGTTTACAGATGGACAGTGAAAAAGTAGGACAAGAAAGGGCAGATGGAATTGAACTCTGACAAGTCTGAAGTTAAACCTAGGCAGGATTTGTATGGTCATACCCTGGGGAGTGTTGTAGAATAATAAGACTGGAATGCAGGGATAAAAATGCCAGCAGACAGGGTGGTGAAGGTAGCATTTGACATGATCTCCTTCATCGGTCAGGACAATGGGTACCAGAGCAGGGACATCAGGTTACAACTATACAAGACATTGGTAAGGCCGGCCTTGGAGTATAGTGCACAGTTTTGGTCACCCTGCTCTTACATAGATATCATTATGCTGAAAAGATGCAGAGAGGATTCATGAGAACGTGTCCAGTCCTGGTAGGCGTGAATTATGAGGAGAGGCTGGAAAGACTGGAACTTTTCTCCCTGGAACATAGGAGGTTGAGGAGGAACATCATAGTTTTATAAAATTATGCGGGACATAGATAAGAAAGAAGAGGGAATTCTAATACTAAAAGGATCCAAAACAAGAAACTGGTGATGCTGCCAAGCTGCTGTGATGGCGGCACTGCTGGCTGGCTCCAGGAAGTGGAGACACAGGGTTCAGCTACCTGGTTCTAATGCCAACGGTTCCATACTAGTTTAAATGGCTGGTTAAAGGAGCTGATGGTATTTTATTTTAAAATCCTGCGACCATGGGGTCTGTGCCCAAGATAGTGGCACCTGGTGCAGCAGCTGCCATGAGTGGTTGCAGACTTGGGGGAATGGGGGGGTGGGGGGGAAACAAGAAACTGACTGGTGCTGGGCACCAAAAATGAGAAGAACACTGTTGAGAAAAAGCAGAGGTGACAATCTTCTAGGACGGTGACCATGGCAGCAGACAAACGAGGGGCTCAGCGGATGAAGGACCCTCAAGTATAGTTACCAGACCAGCAAGGGGATCAGCAGCTGAGGGACATAGTCAGGGGACCTGCACGGGCTGTGTGTGACAGGCTCATGGGAACGAGGTATTGGAGCTTGGACCTGAGAGAACAAGAAAGGATCCTAGGGCCTCAGGTGCTGAAGACTCCCTGATCAGAGCCTAATTACCAATGGAGGTGAATTAATAAACACTCAGTGACTCTGATGGGACTCCCTTTTGCTTCTCTTTCTCTCTTATTGTAAGGGGCCCCAGGCAACGTTAATGATGACCCTTTGTCTGCCTTACGGCGGGCAGACAGCAATTTTGTCTAATATTGCATATTCTGAGCTGTGGCCATCCCTTCTCTCCTATATGGATGTGAGACCTGAACTTTGTACTGATGTCACATCAAACAACTGGAGAAATTTCACATGGAGAAATTTCATGTTCCATCCTTGGCATCTGTGTCTCCAATCTGGAGGTATTGGGTCACACAAAGTCCACCAGCATTGAATCCTTGATCATAAGACCCCAGGTGGGGCATATCATCAGAATGGACGACCACCGAATGCCTCGCCAGGTGTTCTACGGTGAACTGGAGATAGAAGAAGACCTCAAGGTTATCCATGCAAGCGCTATAAATACGCGGTAAAGGAAACCCTACACTACTGTGACATCCAGCCAAGAGAACTAGAAGCTGCAGCTGCTGACAGATCCCATTGGTGAGCCCCGTGCTATGAAGCCTACACCAGGTTTGAAGACAGACGCTGCCAAAAACCGATGGAAAATCGTGAATGGTGTCACAAAGCAGCAGCCACAGTTGTTACAACAACGGATTTCCAGTGCCCCAATTGGGCTGGACTCTGCGCTTCCAGACTGGGACTGCAGAGTCACCTTCATGTCCACAGATGAACTGCACAAAATGTCTTCTTTGAACCAAAGGACTACCAAGAATAACATGTTTCTTATTATTACATGACAATAAACCAACCTTGAATCTTAATACTAGAGGGCAAAGATTTAAGGTGAGAGAGGAAAGACTTAAAAGAGACCTAATCGATACCTCCTTTATCCAGATAGAGGTGAGTCTATGGAATTAAGTTGCTAGAGGAAGTGGTAGAAATGGGGACAAATAGAATATTCAAAAGACATTTAGATAAGTTCATGAATAGGATAGGGCTGATTGCAAGCAAAATGGACAGGTTGGGCCAAAGGGTCCATTTCCATGCTGAAAAGCTTTTATTATTCTAACCTACATCATTATTTAGTTAAATAACTTTCCCACAGGCAATGAGAATGCAGAGCAATCAAAAGAAATGCATACACTAACCATCCAAGACCCATTTTCAATATTTATTTGCATAAATGAGTACTTGTCCTGCATATACAGTAAGTTTCCGATTATTCAAAATGCTTGGGACTGGACTAACCAGATTTTTCGGATAACTGAGAAATTGTATCAGCAGAATACTTGCATTAGTGGTTAAACAACAAGAACAAAAAACACGACAGAAAGTTTTTCAAGCATGAAATAATGTTACATTTTTTACCAAAAAAACAATGTAATCTCTGCTTACAAAATAAGATAAATACATAAATGCATATGAGAAAAGATCTTGTTTTTTTTCCAACGCTCAGAATTTCAGTTAATGGATTTCGGATAATCGGAAACATACTTACATTATATGGTTTGTTTGTACGTGTGTTCTGTCTGGTTGTGTCATCAGAGAACACAATTTTGTCAGGATGTACTTGTGCAACCAACTGAAAAACCTCACAAAGATTAGCGTATACAGAGCCGTTGTCATACCCACACTCCTGTTCGGCTCCTAGAACGCTTCTACCAGCGTTGTCTCCGCTCCATCCTCAACATTCATTGGAGCGACTTCATCTCCAACATCGAAGTACTCGAGATGACAGAGGCCGACAGCATCGAATCCACGCTGCTGAAGATCCAACTGCGCTGGGTAGGTCACGTCTCCAGAATGGAGGACCATCGCCCTCCCAAGATCGTGTTATATGGCGAGCTCTCCACTGGCCACTGAGACAGAGGTGTACCAAAGAAGAGGTACAAGGACTGCCTAAAGAAAGCTCTTGGTGCCTGCCACATTGACCACCGCCAGTGGGCTGATCTCACCTCCAACCGTGCATCTTGGTGCCTCACAGTTCGGCGGGCAGCAACCTCCTTTGAAGAAGACCGCAGAGCCCACCTCACTGTCAAAAGACAAAGGAGGAAAAACCCAATACCCAACCCCAACCCACCAATTTTCCCTTGCAACCACTGCAACCATGTCTGCCTGTCCCGCATCGGACTTGTCAGCCACAAACAAGCCTGCAGCTGATGTGGACTTTACCCCTCCATAAATCTTCATCCGCGAAGCCAAGCCAAAAGACTTGTGCAATCAGATGACAATGAACATGACTTATTCAAACAGCAGTATCTCCAATTTACTTTGGAACTTTTAAGTAATCTGCATTTGGAACATTTTCCTTCAGCTCGTCTCTCAAATGAAATTATTTCAACAAGATTTCCTGGCTAGGATTTTACCCCTCTCCAACAGGTGAACTTCACATCTCTACGAATGGTGACTTACACTTGCCCTGAAGTTCCATCTCCATTTACTGCTGCTGCTCTCATTGTGACATGAAACACTAGTGTGGTGACAAGTATTGTGAAAGAATTAATGACACTCTTTGCTTATGAGGCTAAGATTTTATGTTTCGGAACCTGGGTTGCAATAATTTAGCAGACCAAGAACAAAACTCAATAAAGTAGAACCGAGAAATGGTTATAAAATATCTGTAAACCTTAAGGGGATGTAAATGCTCAGGGCTGTCGTAATCTGGTGACTATTTAATTGCTGAGAATGTGTTCCAGATGTTTTTGCTCTTCTATTTGGAACACTGATGCCTCTAGAAATGCCAAGATTCTTCTGAAGAATTGGTTTTTGCTTGTATTGCTGTTTGGAACTGTGCCCTTCAAGCATATATAAATGTTGCTACTGAGGAAGGGGCTGCCATGTATTCTGGCCATGGGCAGCTTGAGTATACAGGCAGTAAAGGGAGAGAAATTTGGCATAAGTGATCTGTGATTAGTAAGGGAATTGCTTAAGGTGGTATGTTGGCGGAAAGAAAAAGTTTGAGTTTCATGGACCTTTTACACCAGGGATGGGCAATCTTTTTTTAAAACTCAGATTCCACCTTAAGTATTCCCTAATGCCATAAGTGCTCTGTGGCTAGTAAGGGATTGCTTAAGGTGGTATTTGAATGGCAAGGGAAGGTTGAGAACCACTGCTCTAGACCCAATTGCTACTGAAATATTTTGCTTGAGAAAAATTGTCATTGGCCCATTTCCTTTGGAGTTATGAAAATGTGCACATAACAAGTTAATTAGGTACGATTAAAACAGTGGTTTTCAAACATTTTCTTTCCGCCAACATACCACCTTAAGCAATTCCCTTACTAATCACAGATCACTTATGGCAAAGGGGATATTAAGGTGGAATGCGAGATTTTTTTTAAAAAAAGGTTGCTCACCCCTGTTTTATGCTCTTTCACTTCTGGCCAGAACTGACCACAGGCCATGATAGCAAATTTATTGTTGCGTAAAACATCCGATGAATTCTTCAAAAAATTAAATCATACAAATTTGTTCTTTTTTTCCTGATTCTATGCACAGTAAAATCCCCATTATCCAGAATCCAAGCAACTGGCTACTCCAAGCAACTGCCAGAAATATCAGAGGTTAAAAAAAATTATGAAAGTTTAAAATTGGTGCTCCATGTGGTCCATTCGCCAATCCATGCAACATGCAATCTCAAGAAAATACAATTATTCACTATCTATCAATCCCCATCACTGCCAGATACCAGGGGATTTCTTTGGCTTGGCTTCGCGGACGAAGATTTATAGAGGGGGTAAAAGTCCACGTCAGCTGCAGGCTCGTTTGTGGCTGACAAGTCCGATGCGGGACAGGCAGACACGGTTGCAGTGGCTGCAGGGGAAAATTGGTTGGTTGGGGTTGGGTGTTGGGTTTTTCCTCCTTTGCCTTTTGTCAGTGAGGTGGGCTCTGCGGTCTTCTTCAAAGGAGGTTGCTGCCCGCCAAACTGTGAGGCGCCAAGATGCACGGTTTGAGGCGATATCAGCCCACTGGCGGTGGTCAATGTGGCAGGCACCAAGAGATTTCTTTAGGCAGTCCTTGTACCTTTTCTTTGGTGCACCTCTGTCACGGTGGCCAGTGGAGAGCTCGCCATATAACACAATCTTGGGAAGGCGATGGTCCTCCATTCTGGAGACATGACCCACCCAGTGCAGCTGGATCTTCAGCAGTGTGGACTCGATGCTGTCGACCTCTGCCATCTCGAGTACTTCGACGTTAGCAATGAAAGCGCTCCAATGGATGTTGAGGATGGAGCGGAGACAATGCTGGTGGAAGCGTTCTAGGAGCCGTAGGTGATTCCGGTAGAGGACCCATGATTTGGAGCCGAACAGGAGTGTGGGTATGACAACGGCTCTGTATACGCTTATCTTTGTGAGGTTTTTCAGTTGGTTGTTTATCCAGACTCTTTTGTGTAGTCTTCCAAAGGCGCTATTTGCCTTGGCGAGTCTGTTGTCTATCTCATTGTCGATCCTTGCATCTGATGAAATGGTGCAGCCGAGATAGGTAAACTGGTTGACCGTTTTGAGTTTTGTGTGCCCGATGGAGATGTGGGGGGGGCTGGTAGTCATGGTGGGGAGCTGGCTGATGGAGGACCTCAGTTTTCTTCAGGCTGACTTCCAGGCCAAACATTTTGGCAGTTTCCGCAAAGCAGGACATCAAGCGCTGAAGAGCTGGCTCTGAATGGGCAACTAAAGCGGCATCGTCTGCAAAGAGTAGTTCACGGACAAGTTTCTCTTGTGTCTTGGTGTGAGCTTGCAGGCGCCTCAGATTGAAGAGACTGCCATCCGTGCGGTACCGGATGTAAACAGCGTCTTCATTGTTGGGGTCTTTCATGGCTTGGTTCAGCATCATCTGTAATGTTAAATACACCTTTGCTGTATTACTAATTACAAAAGCTAACACTTTGACAAAGGAATCTTTACAAGTTATTGATTTATTTTAACTAAAGACAAAATAGACTGCAGATGCTAGAATGAGGCAAAAACAATTGGTTGGAGGAACTCAGTGAGCCGTAACAGCATCAATGGGGAGGGAAGGGAAGGGAAATGATGATCATTAAGGTCAAATCCCTTCAAAACTTTCAATGGCATTACTAATACTGAGACTCTGGCCATCATGGATCAGCCATATAATTACCATGGCTGCAAGAGCAGGTTAAGTGCTGAATGTCCCATCTCAAATGGCTCAACTCTTGATTTATCAAAGCCTTTAACCATCTCTAAAGACCCATCTGGATCACACTTTGGTGACTGCTCTATCTCACCGTGCTAAAAGATATTCGTAGCTGCAGTGCGCGACATTCCCACAAAAAAATCGCAGTTCTCCGAGGCTAATCTAATTGCAACTATCAAGTTTGAGACTTCTGATGTCAAGAGAGAGTTGTGGATCTGTGGAATGCTCTGCCTCAAAAGGCAGTGGAGGCCAATTCTCTGGATGCTTTCAAGAAAGAGTTAGATAGAGCTCTTAAAGATAGTGGAGTCGAGGGATATGGGGAGAAGGCAGGAACAGGGAAATGACTGTGGATGATCAGCCATGATCACAGTGTTATGGGCCCAGAGGACCCCAAAACCTAGCAGCAATAGAAATTTACCAAGACAAATGGTTACTTAAACAAAAGTTGCTTTTAATTATCTTTCAACATGAAAAAAGGATCAAACTTTAACATTACTATGAACGTGACTTTACCCCCTTCTAATTCTAAGTACACGTGTATGTAATGTGTGTATCAGTTCAGAAAAGTTCTTTGAATCACAGTCCTATCTCACTTCACACTCCTCCAAGTTCACTGGTATCACGCAATTCTTATACTGTGCACAGAATTTAACACTTATGAATTTCACCAGGCTTTGGTGCTTGAAAGGTAAAGGTTCTTGTTGGTTTTCAGAGGGAGATTTGTTGCTCGTTGGACACAAACAGATTCCTTCTGATCAGCCACATCAGTGTTTTGCTGAAGAAACTTTCTCCACCAGAGTTTTCCTAATGATGACCTCTTTCTTTCAGGTCACCACGGAGTTCCTTTATTTAAAGTGAGACATTACACAGCCAGCCATCTCCTCTTGTATGGACCACAAGGGCTTTGAACAGGCTGAACTAAGAACTCACAACCTGTCTTCAAAATGGGGTTTTTCCACAAGCTTGCCACCTTGTCATGTTCCAGTCCCAGCTGCTGCTGCTGAACTATAGAACTCAAGAACTGAATTCTCTCTCTCATTCAGAGAAAACCACATGACTCTCTTAGAATTGCACTCTGCACTCAGACAGGCTGTGGCACCAGACCTAATCTATGAGACCGTTCATCGGTTGCTTTCCTAAACAATAATCCATTACTCCACAGCATGTCCAATTAACACCTACTTGTTAAGTCCTTATAGGCATTCTTCGAAGTTTTTGCAAAGGCACTCGGAGTCTGGCCTGTCTGGCTTGAGCAGAGCTCTGGCATTTTAAATGAGATCTGATTTGAAGTTTTTGTGTGTGACCTAACTAAAAACCCCACAATTTATCTTCCAAAGGCATATCTATATACAATATAAAATAACATAATCTGTCACAATAGAGAATGGCAATGTTGGCTTGAAGGGTCGAACGGCTTATTCCTGCACCTATTGTCTATGAGAAGCACTGAGATGCAACAGGATGGAAATGTCATTAGTCAGAAGTTCCTTTGCACACACATATCCTACTGTCATAGAAGCATCTTGTGAGGACTCTGTTCAAGAGTTTCCTGGCCAACAACAGGATACAGTCTCTTCACAGGAAAATATCAGTGGTTAAAAATCAATGAAACAACATTTTCCTATCTCCCTTCACTGATGGTGCCAGACCAATTGAGTTCCTTCAGCAGATTATAAACAATAAAAATAGTTAGAAACAAAGTTGTGAACTAATATTTAATTCCACAGATGTATGCATTATGATTTTCCAAAACATACCATATTAATACCATGCAATAGTCGACTGTCTTTTATTTTTAAGCCCAGAAATCAGGTGTTTTTTGTATTACCTACATAAAAATCGAGCCCCCTATTTTTGGCCCTGACCGCTTGCTCATCTGTGCTCCCTATGCCCCGACCACATGCCCATCGAAGCTTCCAACACCCTGAATGCAGACTTACCACCCGGTCCCAGCCATCTGAACTCCCGTCACATTGGACGACGGAGGTACTGACTGGGGTCAAAAGTATGACCCAAGAAAAGTCAACCTCCACCCCCCCCCTCCCAATGTGAGCTGAAAAACTGGTCCAAAAAAGATATAAGAATTACATATGCCAGTGATTCTCAACCTTCCCTTTCCACTCACATAACCACCTTAAGTAATCCCTTACTAATCACAGAGCACCGACGGTATGTGAGTGGAAAGAAAAAGGTAGCGAACCACTGGAATATATGATACTTGCTATTTATTCTAATTCCTATTTCTATAGAACACAAGATATAGCCATTCAATCCACTGAGTCTACACTAGTATTTAGGGCAACAGTCATAATCTCTCGCTTATTTCTTGTAATCTCGTCTCTCTTGTATGCCATTAGCTCCCTCCAAATCTCAAAAGACTGAGGATGGTAATGTTTTTGTTGCCAATTAACCAAACAATCAGCACGTCTTTGGAAGGTGGGAGGAAACCAATGCATCTGAGGAAACCCATGGCATCACAATATATAAAGTTCACAGAGACAGCATGGAAGTTGGGAATCACATCCAGATTATGTAACAAAGTTATTGGCTCATTATGCAAACTGAGTTTTAAAAAAAATATTGCTTACACGATAGGACAAAAAAAACTACATATTGTCATATGACTACATATTGTAGTCATAAGACAGGTATATCGTGACAAAATTAATACACATCAGCCAAAAGTCCAATATGCTTTGCCAAGTTTACATGCTTGTGTAATCCAGCCAGACAAAAATTGCTGTAACCACAAAACAATCATGCTATTCATCTCCGCACTTGGCAAAAGAGAAACAATGATGGAATGTCATCTTGCACATGCAGTTATGAAAGTTGGATAAACTCATCTCAAGGCATTTTTAGAAAATCAGTGCTGGAGTTTTGAATTGTGACACAGACAACAAAAAAAAAAGTCATCATCAGATATCAATTAACCCAGAGGAATATTTGTGGTTTAAACCCAATATTTCCTTCTCATCACTCCGCACAGTGATAAAAAAGATAATTTATGTTACAAGTAATAAACAGTGGTTAGATGCCAGTGGTTAGAGGAGATAAAAGACACGTTAAGTTTGCAAGTGCAAGGAAAAGATCAGCAAGTTAAATGGACTTTGCACGGTTTTCCTCGTATCAAACATATCAAGAGGAAGAGGTTTGGTAAAGGTAAAGGCAGAATCCCTGCTAAGTCCATAAAAATGGCTCCAATTAAACAATCCCTCTAGACTTATAAAGTTGTAATTTAAAAGCATGTATCCAATTCCCATTTGAAAGTTACTTTTGAATCTGTTCCACCATCCTCTCAGGAACCATTCCAAATCAGACACATGGTTTTTTTTTTTAAAAAAAATCCTCATCTTCCTGTGTTTTTTTTCTCTCTCGTTGTATCCTGTTATCAGTGAAACAATATTCTCCCCACTGTCATGATCTTTCAAAAAAATTAAATCTGTCCTTCATGTTATTTAACCTGAGGAGAATAAAATCATTTTTGCTAGTCTCTCCACAATTAAATTATATGATCCCTGGTGCCATTTTGATAAATTCTCTTTGAACTCTCTCCAGGGCCTTGATATCCTTTCCCAAACATATTTGCATTCATATTTGCTAAAAATATGTTCATTATGCACCAATTAATGAGATATCCAAAATTGTCTAAGAAAATTAATACTTTAGTAGTATCTTTCACCACTACAATTTTCCTGTTAAGGGACTTAACCATGTTGTTCAGCAGAGAGTTGTTGAGGTTAGTCCACACAAGATATGAGGGTAGGTACAGTGTAGGTGACTTGCGACTGGTGTCATTTCCATCCACCTGCAGCCTTAGTACCTCTTAGCATCAGCTTGGGAGGTGCAGTACCATTACTATTAGTGATCTGCAGTATTGTTCGTGGATGTCACAAACTGATGCAACAGTTATCACAGTGGTTCTCAACCTTTTACTTTCCACTTGAATACCACTTTAAGTATTCCCTATGCCATAGGTGCTCTGTGATTAGTAAGGGATTGCTTAAGGTGGTATGTGAGTGGAAAGAAAAACTTTGAAAACCACTGTTTTAATCGTACCCAATTGACTCATTACATATGCAGTTCATAACTCCAAAGGAAATGGGCCAATGACAATTTTTCTCATGCAAAGTATTTCAGAAACAATTGGGTCTCAGTTATTCTCAGCCTTCGCTTCCCACTCACATAGACTAAGGTTGCATTCATACAATACTATCATGATTGGAAGAAGGTTGAAAACCACTGCATTCTTCAGAGTTAAGGAGAAAGAGATCAAATCTCATTTTAACAGGACTTTGGATGTCAGCAGAAGAGTCTATAACCAGTGGCAACATTTCAGAAGAAGGGGTATGTCAGCCATTTAGAACTAAAATGAGGAAAAATGTCACCAGAGAATCATGGATGGTTCTTAACTTTTTTCTTTCCATTCACATACCACTAAGTAATCCCTATGCCATTGGTGCTCTGTGATTAGTAAGGGATTGTTTAAGGTGGTATGTGAGTGGGAAGGAAAGGTTGAGAATCACTCCTCAAGACCCAATTGTTATTGAAATATTTTGCTTGAGAAAACTTGTCATTGGCCCATTTCCTTTGGAGTTATGAAACTGTGCACATAACGAGTCAATTAGGTACGATTAAAACTGTAGTTTTCAAACTTTTTCTATCCACCCACATACCACCTTAAGCAATTCCCTTACTAATTACAGAGCACCTATGGCATAGGGAATACTTAAAAGTGGTATGTGAGTGGAAAGAAAAAGGTTGAGAAGCACTGCTCTAGAGGGCTGTGGATGAACAGATTCAGAGCCAATAGATTGCATGAAGGAAATCAGTGCACGTGGGAAAGAGCAGGGAGCTCAACATTAAAGTTAGAAAGTTTCAATTTGTAAAGATATTGGGCCCATTCATACAATACTATCATGATTGGAAGAATTTTGAATGTTCTGGAGATTCTCTGACCAATGTCTGGAGGTCGCTATCTGATCCACAATTTCCCTTTTATTTTACATAGATAACCTTGCTTAGAGGGAGGGGCTCAATTAGATTTAGGTTTTAGGTTTTGTTTTTCTTTTTATCAATTTTTATTTCGATTAATTTGGCAAATATGGATTTAACATGGTTATCATAGATTAATTCAATGGTTTGTTTCTCATGTGGATTAAGGAATTATCTAATGTAGTTTCATCCATTTTTTTCCTACTTGTGCGTATGAGATGACTTGTTATGGGTTTTCCTTAAAAGTTTTGTATGTAAATTTATATGTTAAACTCAATAAAAAAAAACATTTAAAATGAACAAAAAAAATGGCATGGAGCTAAAAGATTAGCCATGATCTTGATCAGGCTCAAAAGGTCCAAATGGATGACTTTATTTCATTTGTTCTTATTATAGAAAAAGGCATCAAATGATTTGGGGGAAAAGCAAGTAAATGTGAACAGTACTTTGTAATTGATGGCAGATGCAGGCAGTCCCTGGATTATGACAGGATTCCTTTCCTGAGAATGGTTCAGAAACTGAACTACTCATGAATTGGAAATAAACAAAAGCAGAAGTCAGAAGTAGAAGCACCCGGCTGGCATCGCCGACTCAGTGAATGAGCAAGTCTACTCAGCGTAAACACCTCTGCTCTGCTCAATCCAGCCCAAAGTGTTTGGTGCTCATGGTGTGGATGATGGAGAAGGTGGGGGGGGGGGGTGGGGTGCAAGCGGGGTGAGAGAGGGTGAGCAGTAATGCCTCATTTCCACCTGACAGAAGATACCTACACTCCACAGCAGCTGGCAAATCGATCCTGACAACCTCCCAAATGCTTGATCACATGCATGAAGGTGCCCATAAATTGAACGTTCATAACTGAGGCACGACCTGCATATATGTATGTGACCAGATTAAAATTACAGGGCTTGTATTCTGTTGGCCTTTTCAAGAAGTATTATGGACGTGAACAGGCAAAAAGTATCAATATTCCATATTAAACACATCCAAAATTTATTCTCAACATCTACACCAGGTGTTAAAACATTAAAAATACTTGTGTAATGACATCTTTTCCACTAAATGGTTCATATGCATTTCTGCAATTACACATGTACTCCCAAAACACTTTATTCATTAATTACTGCCAATATTACCTATGAAAAAAGGTCTTTCACTCCAGCTGTTAATTACCACATACATTTTTCCACTGCATCAGCCAAAAGTAAAGCTTCCATCAGTATTTATCATTAAACTGTAAACATCAAAATGCTTTATAGTTTCTTATAAAAGAATTTTCCTCAAATTATATACTACAATCCATATCCAAGTGGCAGTTGGCACAATTCCTACTACAAATGCATCACTGTACTGGAACCAATTAAGCACTTTTATTGCCCAAACAACAGGCAATAGCAAACCAAATTTTTTAAAAAAGTACATCAGAAAGAAGATCCATTTTCCCCTTTCTTTTCATTTCAATATTTCCATCGGGACCATTCCCTTCATGACTCCCTGGTCCAGGCCTCCATTCCCACCAACCACCTCCTCTCTCACGACACCTTTCCTAGTATTCACAGGCATGCCTTTAATCTCTTCCTTTCCCATTATCCAGAAACACAAACAGGCTGTCTAGATGGAGCAACAATTCACTTGCACTTCTTTCAATCTAGTGTTCAGCATTCACTGCTTTGGGAAGTGCCTATATTCATTCTCAGGGTGACCCTGACCTTCCTGTCGACATATCACTTTAATTCTCCATTCCCCTTCCCTCTGCCCATTGATCTGCACTGTTACAAAGAGGAAGAGTAGCACCTCGTCTTTCAAGTGGGAGGACCACAGAAGGATCAGAAGGGTAGAGAGACAGGGGAGGGAATACAGGAGTAAACCATGAAGGTCTGCAGCCATCATGAATGAAGTAAAAACATAATACTGGAGAAACTCGGCAGGTAACACAGAGTATTTTTTTGTAGCAAAGATTTCACTGTATAACCAATGTTTCAGGCTTGAGCCCTTTAACAAGGTACGAGCAAAATGTAGGCAGGCGCCTACAAAATATTAGGGGAGAGGAGTATAGTCCCACAGGTAGGAGGTAATGGGTGGATGAGCGAGAGAAGGCACACCAGCAAACAAGGGGAGGGAGGATGGGAGAGAGAACTGGGTGGAGAGCTGGAGGAGAGACAGGAATGGGGAAAGGAGGAAGAACAGGAAGCAGACTAGCAGAAACTTGAGAAGTCAATGTTAATGCCATCCAATTGATTAGTGCTCAGATGGAAAATTAGGTGTTGCTCCTCCAATTTATGGGTGGTCTGAGGTTGACGAGGCCATGGACAGACATGTCAGTGCTTGAGTGGGGCGTAGAACTTAATTGGTTGGCAACTACCAGATCCCTGTCACTGACGCAGACAGAGTGAAGGTGCTCAACGAAGCGATCTCCCAGTCTGCGCCCAGTCTCTCCAATGTAGAAAAGGCCACAACAGAGCACTGGTGCAGTAGATGACTCTCGTGGATACACAAGTGAAGTATTGCTTCACTTGGAAAAATTATTTGGGCCCCCGAATAGTGGTGAGGGTGGAAGTACAGGAGCAATTAATGGGAAGGGATAAGTGAACAAGGGTCATGGAGGAAGTAGTCCCTATAGAAGGCAGAGAGATCTGGTGGTGGGATCATATTGCAGTTGATAGAAATTATAGAGGACAATGTGTTGGATGCAGAGAGTGGTGGGCTAGTAGGTGAGAACAAGGGGAATCCTGTTTTTGTTGCATCTCGGGGGAGAGGAGACCAGGGCAGATGAGTGGGAAATGGAGGAGATGTGGGTAAGGGTCGAGCTGTGGAGATGAAGGGGAAGCTGCATTTTTGGAAGAAGGAGGACTTTTCAGATGATCTGGACTAGAAGACGATCTTTAGAAAAGATACGATGGAGATGGAGGAATTGAAATCCTTGCAGGGTACTGGGTGTGAAGAAGGAGAAAATATAGATCTATTCATTTCTGTTCCCTTTCCAATACATCCGTCCATTCTCTGGTTCCATCTATCCCCATGCAATTCACCTACTGGATCCCTTCCAGTGTCTGGTCCATCTGCCCTTGTTCACATTATCATCTTCCTTACTTATCAAATTCCAGTGTTTATAATCTTTGTGTCCCTGCTTATCATCACCAAGAAGCTAATTCCACCTTAACCCTCCCCTTCCTTTTCTTTGCACTAATCACTCATCTATCTCCTAACTCCACCCTTCCCCCTCTTTCACCTGCCTATCATCCATCAACCCTCCTCAACCCACTTGCCCATCACACCTTTTCCTCTCCTTTTCATACTGGCTATCAGTTGACATGCTAGGTCTCAACCAGAAACCCCCAACAATCAATTCGACCACCGCCCCCCCACCCCCACCCGCACCAATAGACGTTGCTGTACCAGATTTCTTCCAGAAGTTTTTCTTTTGCTCTAGATTCCTACATTTGAAGTCTTCCTGCATCTCAAAAAGAACAAACTATGTGTAATTCAAATAATTTTTATCTAAATAATGCATTGTGAAATTCCAAAATAAACTTGGGAGGTAACGAACCAATGTAATTGTGTTGTAGTTCAAAAGCTTTATAACAAGATTCTTGTATGTACTTCTCTAAACCTATGAACGGTCATTGCTTTGACTACAATGAGTCTTCAGTGACACTGACAAAACCAATGATAAAAGAAGAAATACTCTCATATTTATATCGTGAATATAAATAATTCACTTCAGAATTTTAGAGACAATGACTGGAGAAAGACACAGCTTAAAGATACCGTTTAATTTATGGAATGTTTGTGTCTTTTGACTTGAAGTCGAAAGAGATCTTAAAAAAATAGATAATAATAGAAAAAGCACCATCTGTTTCCAATTAGTGTACTGGTATCAATTGGATGGATCAGAAATTAAGCAAAGAGTACATCAACCTGTGTTCTCAGAGACCATTATTTCCTTTTTAAGGCTTGCACAAAGGGTTTAAGTTTGATATATGGACTTGTCTGCCCTTCCTCTATCCCCACCTCTCATACATCACAGACTAATTCCACAACCTGTAGATAAAATGGCAAATGTGGCTAAGGTCTGAAGTCAATGTGTAATTTGGCAATGGAAAGGAACTGTGTTCTTTGCCTTTTTTCGTTTATGGGATTGGCAGACTTGCTGTGTGTTTCCAACACACTGTTTTCATTTAGGGCCTCTTGCATCCATAGGGATATTATTCTCACTTACTCCCATGTCTTGCCTTTTTTCCTGGCTTAGTCTTTTTCCTGAACTTTGCTAAAATGCTCAATTATTGTTTCAGGTTTTAGATTCAAGGTGAACTTATTTCTTCATGCACTCACTTACTATTACAGTATGTATTTCCAATATTTTTCAGGGAGTTGCGTTACATAGAATGAACATATCCACAAAACAAAAGAGCAATTGAACATTCTACAAATAATACAAGTATTATGTTTTTTTAAAAAAATAAGATACCTTGAAAAGCTCAGGCCCGAAACGTTTACTTCCGATAGACACTGCGTGACCTGCTAAGTTTTTAGGTGCATACATGCTGCATATGCATAGTTTATCTGTATGTGTGTTACATCTGGATGTGTGTTTGCATGTTTTTTTTGCACCGAAGTCGGGAGAATGTTGTTTTTGTATTTGTACAATCGAATGATAATAAACTTGAACTCTAGTTTCTCCAGCACTTTTGTGTATTCCATTTGTTAAAGTTTTTTTAATACGCTCCCCCCCCCCACTGATCATACATAATATTTTTCAAACAAATTTCTGCATTTATTTATTGACAACTCATTCAGCTTCTTTCCGTGTTATTATTTAACATCAGGAATCTTTCCTCGGGAGGAGTTGGCATATTTAATATGAGAGGACAATCTGAAACTGCAATGTCTTTCTTGGAGCACATCTCTTTCCAGATAGAAACTCTCAGTTATGAATTGAAGGTTGGGCATTTATTGGGCTCATAAAGGTTTCTATTCCAGTTCATTTCTTAATTATAGGTTCTTCTAATAACACTGGAAAATGAAGATTTTGCTTCCTGAACACTTTGGATGCATTTTATTTATTTTGGGCTGCTGATCATAAAAAAAATCTCCTTCAAATAGGTATAACCTATTTTTGTGATTTCCTGTCATATTTATTTAAGTCTACGTCAAGGGTACAAAACCATGAAGTGCAGCATGTCATTGAAAATTCATTTTCTGCGTTCACAATTGACTTCTTCTTTCTACTTTCTATCTGGAAAAACTAAGCAATGTATTCCTATCAGGGTGCATTGACATTATAGTACACTTTTGTAAATTGCAGCAAATTCACCAGTCTTCAATAGACTGAAAGGGCTCCAAATCTGTAGTCTAACAAGATTTTAAAATAATGGAACACGCAAGGTCAATTTATCCAATGAAAATATTAAGCAAAAGAGCCAATATTATATCACCACTTCCACTCCATCTCATCAGAAACAACAAAGCAATGATCTGACATTGAAAGATTCAGAATTAACACTAACTAAATTCAGAAATAGAATTAGTCTCAAAGGAATATAGTACTTGTAGTTTAATCAGACTATTAATCCATAGCACATGTAGAATAGAGCCAGATGTCAAGATTCTTGCATGAATATTAACACATTATACAAAAATATTAAGCTGGTGTAAGGCTATTAAATATCTATCTGACTGCAGCATTTGCATTAATATCCATCAGAAATTTGACAAACAACAAAGCAATAAATTATATCATTTTGAAAGTTGAAGTAGGCAAAACATTACAGAAGCCCATATGTTGGTGTGTAAAATATAACATAGTGACAAATTTGGGAGACATTTTGAAGACCGTGC
The DNA here is from genome assembly GCF_036971445.1 of Narcine bancroftii. Taxonomy (NCBI): domain Eukaryota; kingdom Metazoa; phylum Chordata; class Chondrichthyes; order Torpediniformes; family Narcinidae; genus Narcine; species Narcine bancroftii. Next base: position 299,425,928 of record NC_091469.1, read on the forward strand.
TTTAGCCAAGTATCTCACTTTGGGTAGTGAAACATGAAAGTCTCCAGACACCTTGGTTTAAGTAAAAACATGATGCTGGAGAAATTCAGCAGGTCAAACAGTGTCCTTTATATAGCAAAGATAAAGATACTAAACCAATATTTTGGGCTTGCCCTTCATCTCGGTATGAGCCCAAATCGTTGGTTATGCACCTTTATCTTTGCTATATGAAGTACACTCTTTTCCTGCGGAGTTTCTCCAGCATTGTGTTTTTAATTTCTTTTTTTTGGTTTTGGACATCTCATGCGCATCTTTTATATTTAAAAATGCTGTGCGTAAAATTCTTTTTAATGCTTGTTCACAAGGTGAAAGTTCACTTGTGGGGTTCCAGATGCCATGCACTTGCACAACAGCCTCTGTCTGAGTGAAATCAGTAGTTCTGGAAACCTTCAATACCACATTTTTTTTGCATCTGGTGTTTGCACGCTGTATCCCAATTGTTCAAGGCAAGTGAGACATAGGCAGTCTCCTCTGCAGTATTCACAGTACTAAATCAGTCTCATATGTTCTGACAAGGGAAATTGAACAAAACTTTCCATAGAAGTTGAAGTAATTTGATGAAGGAAAAGTTTCAGCTATGGCTATTCATTAAATTTACTAAGTGCTTTGGCATATGACGCATCATATTATTTTCAGCTGTTTGATATAATTTTGTTGCAACTTAATTTGACATAATACATAGAATTAATGCATTAAAATTTTGAAAGACCAAGTAATTTTAACATGAAACAGACCAAAATTCAAGAATCAATTATCATGTCTAACTAGGTGCAGATGTGACCCTTGATGGTGAACTTCTTTTGGATTTACAGGTAAGACCCATCTCATCTTCTGCCAAACTTGCACAGCTCTAGGAGCATACAGGAGGGAGACTGAAAACTTGACTGAATGGTGTACGAACAACCTCTCACTCAATGTCACCAAAACCAAGGAACTGACTGTAGACTTTAGGAAGGGAAAGCCAGAAATGTACATCCAGTTATCATTGTGGGAGAAGAGGGTGAGCAAATTTAAATTCCTGTTAGTCACCATCTTGGAGGACCTTTCCTGGACCCAACACATGAATGTCATCATGAAGAAAGCATGCCAGTGCCTCTACTTCCTCAGGAGTCTCTGAAGATTCTGTACATCATTCAAAACCTAAGCAAACTTCAGGAGGGAGATTTAAAACTTGGCTGGAATGGTGCTCTAACAACAACCTCTCTCTCTCAATGTCAGCAAAACCAAGGAGCTGATTGCAGAGTTTAGGAATGAAAAACCAGAGGTGAAGGATCCGGTGATCATTGGAAGATCAGTGGTGGAGAGGGTGAGTAATTTTAAATTCCTGGGAATCACCATCTCAGGGGACCTTTCCTGGACCCAACATACTAATGTCATCGTGAAGAAAGCACGTCAGCGCCTTTACTTCCTCAGGAGCTTGTGGAGGTTCGGTGTGACCTCAGAAAACTTAGTAAACTTGTAGAGTTGTGTAGTAGAGAGTGTGCTAATTGGCTTCATCATGGTTTGGTATGAGGGTGCCAATACCTCTGAGCAGAAATCCTGCTAAAACGTAATCGTCGCAACCCAGAATAACACAGGCAAAACTCTTCCCACCATCATGAAAATCTACATGGAATTCTGCTGTCAGAGAGCACCAATAATCATTGAGGATTCACACCACCCAGGAGATGATCTGTTCTCGCCATTGCCATCAGGAAAATAGTATCAGAGCCACAAGACGTGTACCACCAGGTTCAGAAACAGATGCTACCCCTCCACCATCAGACTCCTAAACAACACACTCAATCAGAGACTCATTTAAAGACTCTTATTTTGCACATTATGAATAACTGAATATTTTTTTCTGCATTTGCACACTTTACATTTCTTTCTTTTATATATGCATCTTTTTCTTGAGCACAGTTTACACGAAAGATAAGTGAAAATTTTGCCTTTCCCCACAGGAAAAACAATGTGATTTTATGCATGCCTTCTGACAATAAATTTGTACTTGAGCTTGGCCACGTTAGGAATAGAAATCTGGACAGTTTTCTACTCGAGAGTGCAGCTGTGATATTTTTAATTCCTACAATTCTACTAACGTACATATCTGCATTAGTTGATGCCACCGGAGTTGCCTGGCAAGGAAAGGTATTATTTGAAGGTATGCCAACAACAAAACATTTGAAAACAAACCAGAGATTCTTGCTATGATTGGATTAAATGCACTCTTCTGGATGACAACAAGTCAATTTTCTTGAATCTGGGGATGCTTAGGTTTTTTTTAGCTCAAATGGGAGAATGATGAGAACAGATCAATGATGTAAGGAATCTGGCCCCCTTAAAATATTCAACTACAGTATCTCTTAAAATGCTTTGGTGAACAGCTGAATTCCTATCTGAAGTCCTTACCAGGATGCATGCTTGTGTCTTGTTAAATCAAACAGGAATGCCTTTTATTTGTATTCTCCACAATCAGCCTTCAGATGGAAGAATTTTTCTTCCCCTCATATTACTTCTGGCACGGTTTGACAAAGATTATTTTCTGCTTTTCTCATCTCATTACAAAGCAAAAACAGTTGCTAATTCCAGAATGCTATTAAATCTTGTGTTGTACATTGAGCTTTTATACTGGATTTGAATGACAGCCTTGACATAACAGTAGCACTTGCACTTCAGAGTCGGAGGTCATGCATTCAAACTTCACCTTGAGACAACAGCAGTTTATATTACTTGATCAATACAGTACTGAAGGAGCACTTCCTCTTCCAGTTACGTACAACTTTTCCTTAGATTGGTACACCACAAAAAGGCATTCTACCAAACGTGTTCATGCTGGCTCTCCAAAAGCTTACCAATTATACTAATTCTCCTAGTCTAACCCTCCAAAGTTTTCTTCCTCAAGTATTTATCCAATTCAGTTTTTAAAAGTTACTGCAAAATCTGCATCAACAATTGTATTTATGCACACTAGAACATAACAATCCAAATGAATGAAAGGAGTGAAACATGAAAGTCTTCAGACTGTCAGTGACTGAAGTAAAAACACAACGCTGGAAAAACTCGGCAGGTCAAACAATGTACTTTATATTGCATAGACATAGATACATAACAAATGTTTAGGGCTGGAACCCTTCATCAAGGTATGAACAAAATGTGGGGAGGCACCTGAACAAAATGGTGGAGGGGGAGGAAGTTAGGGTAGGGGCAGGGGGAGGAGTACAGTCCCACAGGCAAGAGGTTGATAAGGGAGGGATGGCACGCCAGCAAATAAGGGGACAGGGGATGACTCTGTGAATGGAGAGCTGAAGGAGAGGGAAGGGGAGGGAGAATGGGAAGGAGGCTAGCAGAAACCAGAGAAGGTGATAGCAATGTTCTTTTTAACTCCAGGCTCTTTTATGGCTCTTTTATGAATCAGTCTCCTTCAATTACTAACAAAAATGTTTCTTAACTTGCTCGATTAAAATATTTCATAAGGTTTAAAATAGTCAACTACAGTATATCTTAAAATGCTTTGCTCTAAAGTAATGTTCATTTTCTTAAATTTTTCTTAAGTTTTCCAGATGTTCCATTGTTTGAAAGAGATGGTCTCATCCTTGCAATTTGTGGGATGTCATTTATGGTTTTTAGACTGCAAGCATGTAATGGGACAATCAAGGAATTTTGCTGCTACATGGGCGGTCTAAAAAAGAATGTGCAAGAATTTTGAGTCCATTCCTGCACTGTGATTTATCCTGCAGGACCCCTACAACTTTTGGGAGGAAGCCTGCAGTGTAAATCTTACTGGAAAAATTTGTTGATAGTCATCCACTCTACTGCATGTCCTACCACCAGGACTATTGTACTCAGGCACTTGCAGTCTAAAAAAGCACCCAGAGTGAACGACCACGTGGGCAGTAATTATGTTAATTTCCCCCCGATTTTCCCAATATTGAAGTCTAAACCATAATTGTGTGCAATTAGCTTTGCCAATTCCTAGAAAGTAAGAGTGACTTGTACTGCAAGAGTTTTGGAATGTCTTGTAGATAATGAACTGTATCAGGCAAATGCAATTTATTTGTATTTACTTTCTTGATCGTCTGTAACTGTGCTTTCCCTTGGTGTTTTTTGGCAGGAATGCGACCAGCTCCAAAATCTTCAGATTATATTAAAAAAATGTATTTAGAAACTTAGTCTGTAACTCATTTTCAAAAGAAATGATATATTGCTTGCGGCCTGTTAATTCTATCTTGTTTCAATTCATTTTTTGAAACTATTACGAACTGGTTTTTAGGAATGTCACTGATTTATCATGTTTAATCTTGACCACCTTTATTTTTCAAATAAAGCAAGTTCAAATTTATGAATTGATCATTTTATCAAAGCACTAAGTGGAGCAACCATCCTTACTGTTCTTATTTAAACCAACGTGAATGTACACATATCTTAAATCTTGTCAGTAATCTAGATGAAGACTGAATAATGAATGGATGCGAGTTTATTGTCATATAAACAAGTACAGTTAAAACCTCTGTTATCCAGAATTCAAGCAACTGGCAAAAATAAAAATCATGGAAAATAAATAGGTAAAAAATATGGAAGTTTAAAAATTGGTGCACCTCGCCATTAGTTCACCAATCCTTGCAACATCAAGCAACGGAAAAATCCACTTATCTAGCATCTACCAATCCCCATTGGTTCCGGGTACCAGGGATTTTTACTGTATTATGGACAGATGCAGTGAAAGTTTTACTTGCTGTAGTTTTGCAGTAAGGAAAAATACACCAATAAAGTTGCAGGATAATTTGTTCTTAAAATACCACAAAGAGAAAATGAACAATTTATAAAAGGAAGAGAAAATTAAAATAATAAATATTCAGTTTGCCAGTAGTGCCAAAGTAAACAATCTGAGAAAGTGTGGAAGAACCAAAAGATGCACCTTTGCTGAAGTCCAGGTCTTAGGCTTCAAGTCTGGTGACCTTGATCTGTACAAGTAATCCAGGCATGATCTTTGCAAGGCCCTCGGGGACACCAAGAGGCAATACCAGACCAAGCTTGAGTCCTAGATAAACCTCACAGATACTCAGTAATTGAGGCAGGGCAATGCATACCAGCACGGGCTACAAAGCAAAATCAGGCAGAATCAAAAGATAACAATGCATCTCTCCCCAATTAGCTCAATGCATTCTATGCTTGCATTCAACAGAAGGACAGTGAGCCAATATCACCCGCTTCAACGGCTTCATGCACGATGGTTACCATTGCAGACATCAGTTAGCCTTCCCAAGAATGAATCCATGAACAACTATCAGCCTGGATGGAGTCCTTGGCAATTTCTTGACAAGCTGATGTTAGTATTCATGGAGATCTTTAACCTCATCCTGCTACACCTGAAGTTCCCATCTGTTTTAAGAAGATCACTATTATCTCAGTACCAAAGAAAAGCAAGTCGATGTACCTCAATGACAACCACCCAGAGGCTCTGACAGGCATCATCATGCAGTGCTTTGAATGGCTGGTCATGATTTACATCAACTCGGTCCTCCTTCTGCAATTGCTGTAACACCATCTCCCTGACCCTGCATTTAGACCTGGAAGACTCAGAAATACCTTTACTAAACCCCATTTTTTGACTATAGCCTGTCAACCCCCATAGTCCCAGACAAACTCAATTGCCAAACCTAGGGCTCAACACCCACCTTTGCAACTAGATCCTTGGCCTGCAAACCATGCTCAGTGAGGAATAGCAATAAAACGTCCCCACAATTATCCTCAATACCAGTGTGCACTTATTTCTCTCCAAAACCACCAATACATTCATGACAGCATGGCAAAATTCCTATCTATTGCCATTTATAAGTTTGCAGATGATACCACTGTCACAGGACAGATCTCAACGGCGACATGGTACAGGAAAGAGAGAGCATGGCGTCATACTCTGAGGACAACAACCACGAACTGATTCTCTGCTTCAGGAAGTGGATGGAGTGTGGGGAAACCTCCCCCTATATCAAGTGTCAAAGTGGAGAACTTCAACTCCAAGGAATAAATATCACTAACCTGTTCTGGTCCAACTACACTAACACAACAGCAAATACAGCAGTTCAACAACTCTACATCTTCAGAAACCTGAGGAAATGCAGCTTGTACCCAATTTCTCTTTCCATTAAAAAAATAACTACAACATATAAAGCATTTGATGCATCACAGCTTGGTAGTCTTGTCCAAGACTGCAATAAACGGCAACTCAGGCCATCTATTCCACTCATTGTTTCAAGAAAGCTGCCATATATATATTAGAGGGCCCATCCCAACCCAGTCACCCTCTCTTCTCTCCCACTTCCATCTTTTGTCAGGTACAGCATCCACGAGCTTGAAAACACAAACTCTAGTTTTCAGGACAATTTTCTTCTTGCTGTTATAAGAGAATTGATTAAAAAATGATGCCGCTGAACCGTTTTACTGTTTTTTTTTCTCCATATTCTGCACTTTTTCTTCGTAACTCTATCCTCTACACTTTTTGACTTACTGCAACAATAACCATGGATGAGCTGACGGTGGTTTGGAAGGTAGCTCATGTTGTCCCGTTGTTTAAAAAAGGATCCAGAAATAAACCAGGAAATTATAGGCTGGTGAGCCTGACATCAGTAGTAGGTAAATTATTGGAAGGAGTTCTGAGAGATAGGATAAATAGGTATTTTTGGACAGCCATAGGCTGATTAAGGACAGTCAGCATGGCTTTGTGCGTGGTAGGTCATGCTTCACAAATCTTGCAGAGTTTTTTTTGAGGAGGTTACCAGGAAGGTAGATGGAGGAAAGGCTGTGGATATTTTCTACATGGTCTTTAGTAAGGTCTTTGACAAGGTCCCACAGGAAGTTAGATCAGAAGGTTAAGATACTAGGTATCCATGGAGAAATTGTAAATTGGATTTGAAATTGGCTGTGTGGGTGTGTGGGCTGTGTGGTAGTAGATGGTTGCTTCTCAGACTGGAAGTCTGTGACTAGTGGTGTGCCTCAGGGATCTGAGTTAGGACCAATGTTGCTTGTTGTCGATATCAATTTATCTGGATGATAAACTGGTAAATATGATCAGCAAGATTTCTGATGACACAAACTTAGAAGGTGTTGTGGACAGTGAGGAAGATTTTCAAAGCTTGTAGAGAGATCTAGAACAATTGGGAGAATTGGATAATAAGTGGCAGATGGAGTTTAATGCAGACAAGTGTGAGATGTTGCATTTGGAAGGGCAAACCAAGGTAGGACATAAACAGTAAATGGTAGGCCACTGAGGAGTACCGAGGAGCAAAGAGATCTGGGAATAGATAAATTGTTCCCTGAAGGTGGCATCGCAGGTGGACAGGGTTGTAAAAAAGTTTTTGGCATCTTAGCCTTTTCTAAATCAAAATATTGAGTACAGGAGTTGGGATGTTATGGTGAGGTTTTTAAGACATTGGTGAGGCCAGATTTGGAGTATTGTGTTGCCTAACTACAGGAAGGATATCAATAGCATTGAAATAGTGCAGAGAAGATTTACTAGGATGTTGCCAGGTCTTCAGGAGTTGAGTTACAGGGAAAGATTAAACAAGTTAGGACTTTATTCCTTGGAGCAAAGAAGAATGAGGGGAGATTTGATAGAGGTTAACAAGATTATGAGAGGTATGTGAGTGAATGTGAGTAGGCTTTTTCCACTTAGATTAGGGGAGTTAAATATGAGAGATCATAGTTTTAAGTTAAATGGGAAAGGTTTAGGGGGAACTTCTTCACTCAGAGAGTGGTGGGAGTGTAGAATGAGCTGCCATCTGATGTGAATGGGGGCTTGATCTTAATTTTTAAGAATAAATTGGATAGATATATGGATGGAAGAGGTATGGAGGCTGATGGAATGGGCACAGGACTATGGGACTAGTGAAATTATGGTCAGCGTAGTTTAGAAGGGTAAATGGTCTGTTCTCAAAGGCTGTAGCATTCTATGCTTCTAATGTATCCTGTACTTTTGTTTTACGATTGCATTACTGATTATACTTAAATACGAGTCAATTTGCTGGAAGAGCACACACAACAAACCCTTTTACTGTATCAAGGTATATGTGACAATAAATAATTACATTTCCTGATAGATATTTTCTCACCTTGTACACCCAAACATGCTCCCTCTTCTGTCATGGAAAACCACACATTTTTATATTAAAATCCATCTGTCATTTATTAGATCATTTATTTAATTCTGCACAATTTCATTTGAAGGTTCTTAATTACTTAAAATCAACAGAAAGGAACAATACATTTTGCTTTCCTGTTTTCTGTCAAACATATTTAGAAAAATGTTTCTTTGCCAATTAATTGAAAATAGTCATTATTTGGTTTCATGACCCAATTACAGGGATATAATGTGACAATTAAATTGCAAGATTTATAAATGCACAACTTTGTTTCAAGTCCTACACACATTTCTCACTATTTATCAATTACATTGCATTACTTGAAATTCCACTTGAGTAAAATGGAATGACTTGACTTGCTGCTGGTTTGTAAGATCACATTTTCTGGGAGATTGCAATCATGATCCACCATTCAATGCCATTTGGGACTTGTTGAGATGCCAGCTCATTTTTTAAAAAACACAATTTTTAGTAAAGTGATAAAATAAAAGTGTACATGACAAATATTACCTGATCCTTTCAACTTTCATTCTTACAATCAACTTTACATCAACTTGCAATTCTGTGCTAAAATAATAGAAACTGCAAAAGAAAAATTAGTGAATAATTAAGTTATTTTATTTGCAGAAAAATTAAAGGAAACTGGGAGTGTCAATTAGTGTAAGATATAGCAATCTTATTAGTATTTGATGATTTTTGTAAGAGTTATCATAGCTATAGAGAATTAAGGAATTTAAGTGGCTACAGAATAAAGGTAGATATAATGCATCTCCTGTGTTTACTTTGTGATGCTGTACATTTTGTACTCATTTCCTCCAGTTCTGTGAGTCAGTCCAAGTTAAATCTGCTACATTTTTCCATTTCATCCAGTTTCCATGATATGAATGTGTGAAACCACAACCTTCCTGGCAAATTGATTTGACTCTAGTGTTATAGTTTAATTTGATTTTGTGCAATTTAAAAATTATAGCCTGTAAAAGATGCAAAAGAGTTTAGCTAAATTAAATATTTTTAATACTTCTCATAAGTTGGTTGAGTTGCAAATGTTTAATTTGTTGCTAAAATTCTTCACAGTAATTTTAATAATGACAAGTGTATGCAAACTTATTTCATTTTAAATTTATATAAAAAATAATTAGTGTGAAGGAAATCCCATCTCATTCATTTGATTTGAGTTTTTCTGAAGAGGCAATTTGATGAAGTAGGATTGTAGGGATTGTCAAAATGCATTCTAGTGTGGCATTTGACAAGGTTCCATGTGGTAGTCTGGTCCAGAAAGTCAGGCATATAGGGCCTAAGATGAACTGGATAATTGGATCCAATATTGGCTTGGTAATAGGAAGCAATGGATAGTGGTGAAAGAATAGAAAGAAAGTCTGTGACCAATGCTGTACTACCGGGATTGGTTCTGGAATCCTTGTTGTTAATGGTGCATATTAATAAGTTAAATGTGATTGCATTATTAGCAAGTTTGAATTATTTATATACAATGCGGTAACAGGTTCTTCCAGCCACGACCCTGCATCACCCAAATAAACTCACATGACCAATTAACCCTGCACGTGTTTGGAATGTGGGAGGAAACCAGAATACCTAGAGCAGATCCATGTTAACATGGAGAGAACGTATAGGCAGTGGCAGATTCAAGCCCAGATCGTTGGTGCTGTAATAGAACTCTGCCGACAAATTGTTTCGGTTTTTTGTATACGTATATTTTCAGGCAAATATCACCACTTAAAAAAGTGTATTAGAAAAGCTAAAATACATTACATGGTTGAATTTGGCTAGCAACAATGGTAAAAAGAAATACTTCTCAAGTTTGACCTTGGGAATTCTAATCAGACAATTAGATTGTTTTTAAAAGAAATTGCAGACTTCGAGCTAGCTACTGTATAGAATAGCAACAGGAGTTAAGTGCTCCTGCTCTTTTTAAAAACTTTTTCTATTCATGTACCATTATATTTTCAACCAGTGCTTTACATTTTAACCCTTCTTTACATTTTAACCCTTCATTTATCAATATTGCTGATTATTTTGAATTGGCTACAAGGAGTGTTAAAGCTGCAAAAAATGACAGAAAGGAGGAAGAGACAGCCACTCTGGCTGCAGAATCCATTTCTGACCTTCTGAATAAACACATGGAAAATAACCAAAATGCTAAAAGTCAATGAAAAATTAAATCTGCACTCGAAAATGTTTTAGTCACTATATCAGCAATTGATGAGCACCTGGGATCAGTGGAGAAAGGTTTAGAAGGTTAATGATTGTGTTGACAAATTAGAAGCTCTTTGTTCTAAAATGTCAGCCAACAACTTCAAATTAGCTTTGAAAGTGATTGATTTAGAGAATAGAAGCAGATGCTAAAATCTATGAATCTTGGGTTTAGAAGAAGATACAGAAACTGGCCAGCAGACTGACCTCTTCAGATCTACTTTTGGAGGCTTATGAAAACTATTTTTTTTCTACTAAGCCTGAGCTTGACAGAATAATTCCTTGGCTCCCAAGCCAACTTCGAGACACTGCCCACATGAGGTAATTCTCCGGTTTCATCAGAATCAAGTAAAGGATTGTGTAATCCGTGAGGCTCATCAAAGGAGAAATCTTCATTACAAGGGGCCACAATTAGACTCGTTGAAGACTTTTGTCCTGAAGTCATGAATATGTGCAGAGAATATATAAAGATGTTACAGCTGAGTTATATCAGAAAGGATTCAAGCCTGGTTTGTTATATCCAGCTCATCTTCGGATTGCATTCGATGACGGTCACAAGGAATTTCTGAAATCGGTGGAAGAGGCTTGTAGAGTCTTGAATGCAACTCCTTCAACTGCAAGTCTCATATGAACTATTAACTACCGTCTGAAGTTTTTCTATTGCTGAAGTTTTTTTTCCATATTGCTTTGATTGGGTGAAGTTTGGCTGCTTTTTTTGTTAATGGAAGGGGTAATGCTCCTGTTTGGTAATATGGTTAATAAGCTTGTTTTTTTTTGTTGAATTGCTTTGTTTTGGCACAAAAGATTCAAATTGATTATATTAATTACTTTTTTAATGTTGACTTTAATTTTCTATTTCTTTTTCTCATTTAATGATAGCACAAGTAATGCTGAGCACTTAATTTATTATAAGACTGTGGGAAAATAGGGTTAACACTAAAAATAATCTACATGCGCATGATCCATTTTATGCGCGGGAAATCTTCAATTAATCATGTATAGGTTTTGGATACTTGCTCTATCGAGCCCACAAAGTTAAATATGGAATGTTTGTTGGCCTTTATGATCATTTTTAAAAAATGATTAATAGTTTTGTATTGCTTTGAAAGCTTGCTGTCTATAGGTTTTTGTGAATTTAATGTGTTAGCATATATTTTTTCTTTCATTATTGATGACAGTGGAAAAAGAAAACGTGAATTTAATATGTATGCATCTTTACTGCTAATTCTTTCCTTCTCTTTGGTTGTATATGTTTTGCATAGTTTTCCATTGTAAAGGAAAATTTAATAGTTTTTCTTTTAAAATAAGGCGCTATATTTAAATGTATTCTTCTGAGCCTGTTGCTGTCTTTTTCGGCAACTTTCAGAGTTGGGGTGTTTGGGAGGGAGGGTGATTCTTTGGATATAAAGAACTGGGTTGTTATGGCTTCAAGTTTTGTGTAAGACATGTTATCCCACAGGTTGATTGGAGATTGGTGATGTACTGTGTCTGATTTTCTTTGTAACACTAATTAAAAGTCATGGTTAATCCTATCAGAGTTATCTCTTGGAACATAAGAGCTTCAAACAGCCCTATCAAATGCAGAAGAGTGTTTGTGCGCGCCAAACATCTAAAAGCTGTGATTGTTTTTTTCTAAAAGAAAGAAACTCGTATTAGAAATTGTAATAACTCCCAACTTACATCAAAGTGGAAAGGACTACACTTTCATTCTTCTTCTAAAGCTAAAGTTAGGGGATTCTCTATTTTAATAAATCAGAATATTCCTTTCATATTATATCAAATAAATATGGTCAATACATTATTGTTACAGGAAAAGTGCATAATAAAATGGTAGTTTTTGCTAATGTATACACACCTAACATTAATGATCTGGGATTTTTTTGAAGTTTTTTTTTAATCCATTCTGAATTTAACTCTTTCCTCACTGCTGTTAGGTCGAGGCTTTAATTATTGGTTCTTTGAGGAAATCTGCTTCTGTAATTCATTCTTCTTTGCTTCTTTGCTTCTTTGAGGAAATTTGCTCAAATTTGCTTCTTTGAGGAAATCTGCTTCTGTAATTCATTCTTTTCTAGCAAATTTTTGTATTTCAAATGTTTGGCATTTTTTCCACCTTAACAGTAGAGAATACTTATTTCCTCATATTCATTGTACTGGCACTTAAATTTATTATTTTTTTTAAACAGATAATCAATTGATCTCAATGTCCAAATCATGTGAATATCAGGGTATAGTGATTTCTGATTATGTTCCTATCATTATGGATTTGAATGTTCCTGATTTTCCTTTTAAAAGGAGGTACTGGCATTTTAATTCTACTTTACTTTCAGAAAATGATTTTTTTTTAAATTTATGAAGGAGCAAATTAATTTCTTTAATACAAATTCCTCTCCAACAATTTCAAGCTTGACTGTTTGGGATACTATGAAAGCACATCTTAGAGGTGAAATTATTTCATATACAGCTAATATAAAAAAACAATATTAATAAAGAAAGATTAGATTTACTCAATCAGATTAAATAAATTGATTTACAATATGCACAAGTTAAAAAACACTGAATTATATAAAAAGAGTTGAAGTCAAGACTAAATTTGAACTTATTTTTACTTATCCCATTGAACAGGAACTTTTGAGGAGTAAAAGTAAATTTTACATACACAGTGAAAAATTTGGTAAGCTTTTGGCTAACCAATTAAAAGGAATTTCTGCTCAAAGACAAATTACTAAGATTTGGATACACAACAGTAATATTACCACAGATCATTCTGAAATAAATGATGCATTTAGAGAATTTTATTCAAGATTGTGTATTTCTGAATCTAATAACGCTAGTACCCAAAATGATGGATTTTTGAACCGCTTAAATATTCCTACGCCATCTCAGAATAATCATGAGTCTGGAGGAGCCCATTTCGCAAGAGAAAATACTTTTTGCTATTTCTTCTTTACAGTCTGGTAAATTTCCAGGACCTGATGGGCACTCCATGACATTTTGAAATCTTTTTCTAAATTGCTTGTGCCCCAATTAAGTTTTCTGTTTAATGACTCTCTTAAACAGGGCAATCTTCCATCATCTTTTAACAAAGCTTGCTTTTCTCTTATTGTGACAAAGGGGAAAGATCCACGTGAGTGTTCTTCTTATAGGCCAATTTCTTTATTGAATGTTGATATGGAGATCTTGACTCAAGTGTTAGCTCTTAGACTGGAGAATATATTACCATTATCTATTTCTGATGATCAGACAGGCTTCATTAAAAATCATTATTCTTATTTACGATCATGGAAAAATGTTATTTTCGACCATGTTTTATTAAATGGATTAAATTATTGAATTTATGTTCTAATGCTTCAATCCTTACAACAATCGAAACCCTTTAATCTTCATTGGGGTACTCATCAAGGCTGTCCTTTAAGTCCATTACTTTATGATTTGATCTTAGAACCATGAGCAATTGCCTTTTGCGAGTGCAAAGAGTTAAAGGAAAGGTATTGAATGTAAAGTTTGCCTATATGTAGATAACCTTTTGCTTTTTATTTCTAATCCAGAGTCTTCTTTACCATTCATATTATCCATGCTATTTCAATTTAGTCAGTTTCCAGGATGTAAGTGGAATCGACATAAAAGTGAACTTTTACCCTTTAATGCTCCTATACCAAGGTATTTAAATTTCATTTTAAGATTGTGAGAGATCAACTTACTTATCTTGGCATTACAATTACAAATAGCTAAAAAAATCTTTTTAAGGAAAATCTTTCTACTTTACTTAAACAGGTTAAATTATCCTTAACAAGATGGTCACCTTTATCAATTTCTATGATTGGTCGTATTAACTCTATTAAAATGAACATCTTAACCTGGTCCTGATGATATGCATCCAAGGGTTCTGAAGGAAATGGCAGAAGTTATAGTTGATGCATTGGTGGTCATATACCAAAATTCCTTGGATTCTGGGCAGGTTCCAGCAGACTGGAAGATAGCAAATGTCACGCCACTTTTTAAGAAGGGATGTAGGCAGAAGACTGGAAATTATCGGCCAATTAGCTTGACGTCTGTAGTTGGAAAAATGCTTGAGGCTGTCATTAAAGATGAAATAGTGAAACTTTTGGAACGCAAGGGTTCAATCAGGCAGACGCAGCATGGTTTTAGAAAGGGAAGATCTTGTTTGACAAACTTGTTACGATTCTTTGAGGATGTAATGGGTGCGGTGGATAGAGGGGAACAGGTTGATGTTGTATATTTGGATTTCCAGAAAGCGTTTGATAAGGTGCCGCACAAGAGACTTCTCAGTAAGTTACAGGAAAGTGGAGTCCGGGGAAGTATATTGGCCTGGATTGAAAATTGGTTGTCTGACAGGAGGCAGAGAGTTGGGATAAGTGGGAGTTTTTCAGGTTGGCAGAGAGTGGTAAGTGGGGTGCCGCAGGGGTCAGTGTTAGGCCCACAACTGTTCATCATTTACATTGATGACTTGGAGAAGGGGACAAAATGTGGTGTAGCCAAGTTTGCGGATGACACCAAATTGAGTGGAAGAGCAAATTGTAATGAGGATGTGGAGAGTCTGCAGAGGGATATAGTTAAGCTGGATGATTGGGCAAAGGTCTGGCAGATGAAGTACAATGTTAGTAAGTGTGAGGTTATCCACTTTGGCAAGAAAAATAAAAGAGCTGAATATTATTTAAAGGCTACAGCATGCTGTTGTGCAGAGGGACTTGGAAGTGCTTGTGCATGAATCGCAAAAAGTTAGGTTGCAGGTGCAGCAGGTTATTAAGAAGGCAAATGGAATGTTGGCCTTCATCGCTAGAGGAATTGAATTCAGGAGTAGGGAGGTAATGTTGCAACTGTATAAGGTACTGGTGAGACCGCACCTGGAGTACTGTGTCCAGTTCTGGTCTCCATATTTAAGGAAGGATATACTGGCTTTGGAGACGGTCCAGAGGAGGTTTACTAGGTTGATCCCTGGGATGAAGGGGTTGACTTATGATGAAAGATTAAATCATCTAGGATTGTATTCGCTCGAGTTCAGAAGAATGAGAGGAAATTTTATAGAAACATATAGGATTGTGAAGGGTATGGATAGGATAGATGTAGGAAGGTTTTTTGAGTTGGCCGGGGAAACTAAAACGAGAGGACACAGTCTCAAGATTCGGGGGAGTAGATTTAGGACAGAGATGAGGAAAAATCATTTTTCCCAGAGATAGTGAATGTTTGGAATTCTCTAACCAGGGAAGTGGTTGAGGCTCCCTCATTAAACATATTTAAAATTCGGTTAGATAAATTTTTACATGATAGAGGAATTAGGGGATATGGGGAGAAGGCAGGTAGGTGGAGTTAGGTCATAAATTAGATCAGCCATGATCATATTGAATGGTGGAGCAGGCTCGATGGGCCATTTTTGGCCTACTCCTGTTCCTACTTCCTATGTTCCTAACTAAATTTTTGTATCTTTTTCAATCTATACCAATTTTTATTGCTAATATTTTTTTGATTCACTTGATGCGCTTCCATCTTCTTATAGATGGCAAGGAAAACGCCCCTACTTGAATAAAGTTCATCTTGAAAAATCTAAAAAGAATGGTGGTTTGGCATGTCCCAATTTCAGATTTTATTATTGGATGGTCAATATACGCAACTTGATTTTTTTTTTTTCTTACAATTTGATAATCAAGTTTACTGCCCTACATAGGTAGAAATGGAACTAAATTTTGCTAAGAATATTTCCATGCTGATAATTCTTGGGTCTTCTCTGACCTCCTTTATATAAATTCACTGACAACTCGATCGTTAAACACGGTTTGAGAATATGGGCACAATTTAGAAGGTTTTTGTGGATTTCTGAGTTTCTCCCTTACTAGCCCTATTATATCCAATTACCTTTTCAAACCTTGTTTGCAAGACACAGCTTTTAATGAGTGGCACAAATTGGATATTAAATGTTTTAAATACCTTCTTAATGACCATAATTTTGCATCCTTTTAACAATTGGTTGTAAAATTTAACTAACCTAAAAGTCTTTTTTTTTGGATATTTACAAATTAGGCATTTTCTTCAATCCCAAATTCCCAATTTTCCTGGAATTCCTGAGGTGAATATTCTTGATACATTTCTTGAACTACAAGCTCCCAAAAAAAGGCTTAATATCTCTCATTTATGACAAATTGGCTGACGTTAGACAAGCCACATTAATTAAAATTAAGAATGCCCAGGAGCAAGATTTGAACCTTTCATTGTCCAATGAGGTTAGCAACCGTACTTTTAAAATGATCAACACTACATCACAGCATTATCTGCTGCAATTCAAAGTGGTTCACAGAGCACATGTCTAAAGTTAAATTGTATTGTTTTTAAAAAAAATTTGGATATAAATCCCTGATGTGACAAATGTAAAACAGATGATGCATCTTTAATTCACATATTCTGGACCTGCCCTAGTTTAGAAAAATTTTGTAAGGATGTTTCACAGACATTAATGGCAATTCTCAATTTAAAATTGGAACCTAATCCTTTAATAGCTCTTTATGGAACACTCAGAGACAATGATGTTTTACTAACTTCAATTCAATGTTGCAATTTATTTTTTTTTCTTCGTTGATGGCCTGATATAAAATTTTGATTAAAAGGAAAGATAGTACTCCACCTATATATGCCCAATGGCTAAGGGATATTATGTCTTATTTAAATCTGGAAAAAAAAATGAGATATACTATCATTGATTTAAATATTAAATTTCAAATGATATTCATGGACAAATATCATAACGTTAAGAGTTAGTATTTTTTTTTGGGTGACGACCAGCACCCTAAGAGTTAGTATTGATCTGGAATTTCAGCATTGTGCTGCCCCTCTCTATGACTGTGCCACTAGGATTTTTGAATGTTAATCCTCAACCTTGCTTCAGGGAAGAGTTTAGAAATTATTTATTTTTTTCTATGCTTTGTTATGTTTTATTGTATCATGATTATGTTTTTGTGCTTCTGAATTTCTACATATGATCATTATTGTAATTTTTCCCCCTCGTCTTGTGGCACATTTCATAATTGCAATGTTCGATTTTTTTTAACATAAAAATATTTTTAAAAGGTAGAAACAAGTATTGCCAGAGAACAGTGACTGCATTAGAGTGTCATTACTGACCCAATTCATTAGGTAAGAGTAGAAAATTAGCTTTCCTGTTCTAAATAAAAATACTGGGATAAAATTCTACAGCCAAAGGAAGCAAAAGAGAAAATTTATTGCTGTTATTCTGCACAGCCTTTGGATTGATGTCAAATCTTGAAATGTAAATGTATGACAACTTGGCTGCGGTTTCATGATGATGTCGTGGGGTTGATTTTCCAATGCAGTAGCTCGTTTTGATCAGATTGGTTGGTGGGCCTGGGCTCCAACCAAAACACACAAATTTTCATTGCTGCCTGCTGAGTAGAATTGTGCTATTCTAAAGTGGGTCCTCAAAAGCTTTACGGACCATTAAAACTACCCATTGGAACAAACAGACGCAACAGTCTTGACAGTGCACAATCCATTCCCAGCTCTTCTTGATATCTGCTCTGGATCTCTTTTCTATTTATGTATCCTGCTCAGAACACCATTCCCACTCACTTGACTGTATCGTTCTTTTTATTCACTTACCAGGTGACTGCACTGTGGTAGTTTGTTGATATGGACATTGTTATTGGAGCGAGTGGATCATGAAAGTCTGCAGACACTATGATTGTAGTAAAAACACAGAAATGTTGGAGGAACAACAGGTCTCGCAGCATCCAAAGGAGGTAAAGATATATTACCTACACTTCAGGCCTGAGCCCTTCTTCAAGGTATGGAAAAACCAGGCAGCATATGAATGAAAGAAATGGTAGGGGGAAGAGTACAGACCAACAGACAGAAAGTGATGATTGGTTATGGGGAAGAGGCCCCCTCCCTCCCTATGTGTACTTTCCTGTAGCTCTGTCTCCCTCTCTTCCCTCCCATCACCCCCCCCCCCCAATCTCCTTTAGGTAAACTATTTATATAAATTCAAGTTTTGTAAGTCCTTCCAGATTTTGATAGAACAAATGAACCAATTCATCTCCAAATTGATCTCCTACATCCAACATGCAAAGGTTAAAATGCAGCAACATGATTTTATTACTTTTAATGCCCAGGCAATTGAAGCCAAATATACCATGTGCCTTCTTTACCACCCTAACTAATTGCATGGCCATCTTCAAAGCTTTTGGCCTGGACCCCAGATCAGTCTGCACATCAATGCTTTCAAGTTCTAGCCATTAATTGCATACATTACCCTCACACTTGAGCTTCCAAAGTGCATCACCTCACATTTGTCAGGATTAAACTCCATCTGCCATTTCTCTACCCATAATTGTAAATTATGCCACCTATAGCTCTTTCCCTGATGGCAGCAGTGAGTCAGAGCATGTGCTGATCAGAGTTGATCCTTGATGATTACTGCTGCTCTCTGACAGCAGAGTTAAAATAGTGGGGAGGGTTTTTGCCTGTGATGTCAGAGGCTGTGTTCACTACCTTTTGGAGGCCTTTACGTTCAGGGGTATTGGATACCAGATCGTGATGCTACCGATTATGGGACAACACACATTCATAGTCATGTGGTAATCTAGGAAAGGAAGATCTTACCTTTGTTCAAAGGCCACAGCTCCAAAAGCTGAAGAATATCAGCAATGGTTGTATAGATTCCAGATGTTCTAAATCTTCTTGTCCACGATAAATATATGGAAAAAAATATTGTAAAGAAATGCGAAGAAGGACAAGGTGTAGAATGCAAGAATAATTTGTGACTGAGTGTTTGTGACTCAAACAGTCTTGTACATAGACAAGGGGAGTATCTGTATACAAAATATAAAGGTTGCTATTTCAGGGCAAATGTAAAAGTATGTGATTTAGTGGCATCAGAGTAGACATGATGGTGCCAATTGCCAGGTGCAGAAAAGGATTGAGACAATAGTGAAAACTACAAAAGGCTGCCAGAGACAAATGTTACTGTGACATTTGATGGGGAGTTCGAGGCAGCTGAATGTAGGATGTTAATCAGTTGATAAAAGTAAAAGTATGAAAGATGAGACCAAATTTTAAACAAAACTAATAATGTGTTAAGCACCTTTGACCTAAAACATTTTTCATCAAAATCTGTACATAACCCAAGTGAGATAGCGACTCACTACGCGAGACATTCAGATGAAAAGATAACTGTATTACCGATGTAGGTCTTTAAGAGATGCTACACATTATTGCCGTTGATGAAAAGTATTGGACTCTTATCACATACAGTAAACCCAATCTTTCTTCTCTAATGGCACCAAAGAACTTGACTGAAAAGAATTTCAAGGCTTCACGAGGAAGGAAAACATAACTGCTTGTGAGGTTCTCAATAAAATACTCACTCATCTGAACCACATGCCACTTATTCACGTTAGCATGATGTCAGCCTCCCCATATCAGAATTTTCTCCCCAAATGCTGTGTACACTTCACAACTATTTGAAATGCTATAATCCATGAAACAACATTAAAGCAAAAGAATTTCAAGTTTTCTGAAGGTCCTTAAAAGTGTAGAAATATGTTGACTAATATTATAGAATATCTTGATCAAAGTCTCATGAATAGTCCAAGTCTTTCCATTAGAATGTGGGAGACATGGCATTATTGTCAGAGGAAAAATAACTCTAATCACAGGACTATCTTTTTTGACAGAAGGATGTCAATGCTTCACAAATGGAACCAGAGGGAGATTCTGAGGATATGCTGAAGGAGGTGAGCAAAACTTAATTGTATATTTTCAGACTGTCCCAATTCCCAGTAATTTCTGCAGACTCCATTAATTCTGATGTAATTCCTTGGCAGTTGTGAACATTCTCCATTGTCCCGCCTTTTCTTCACAGAAATGGCTGAGCCAGCACATGTCAGATCCTCCAGAGAACCTACAGGAAGCTGCTCACCTGGCATTCTGCCTTGACCCCGTGAATTGGTTTATAATGGCCAGTCAAATATGTCCACAGGGATATCTGTTCAAGAGACTGAAGGATACGAGGGATCGCTCAAGGCAATGAAACAAGGCTTCTTTTTAAAGATTAAAAGCTTTTTCTTCAGCAGCTGCTCTTGCAAGCCGACTTGCATCACCTGGTAAATTTTCAAAATGTTGCTTGAGCCTGACGAATCCAACTACAGTAAAAACCCATTATCAGGAATTCAAACAACTAGCAACCTCAAGCAACTGGCAAAAACAATCACAGAAAATAAATAGGGAGAAAAAAAAAAGCAAATTTACAATTAGCGTATCTTATCATTCGTTCGCCAATCCATGGAACGAATACACAATCTCAAGCTGGAAAATTCAC
The DNA here is from genome assembly GCF_036971445.1 of Narcine bancroftii. NCBI lineage: Eukaryota > Metazoa > Chordata > Chondrichthyes > Torpediniformes > Narcinidae > Narcine > Narcine bancroftii. Next base: position 299,446,637 of record NC_091469.1, read on the forward strand.
TTATCCAGCAGCTACCAATCCCCATAGGTGCCAGATACCAGGGGTTTCACTGTACTTCCATGGTGTGGCAGCAATGTGGGAGAAGTCAACTTCCTACCTGTGATAAATCTCTGTCATGCTGACAGTCTTTCGCTGTGCTTAGTCTGCTCAACTGACATTGGATGTGTATTATCCCTACCACTAAAGGCACTTCCCTTGGCCATAACTATTATCATTCATTATTGTACTACTGAGTTTCTACTAATAAAAGCCATAATTCCTGGTTAACTACACAGCCTTTGATTTCTTCATTAACTGGCACTTCACTACCACCATCTAATCAGCAGATATTTTTATGTTATGCAACCCCTCAAAAGGTGGACACTTGCTACCAAAGATTGACCTTCAACAACAACTCCACACATCTATCCCAATACCTCTGCCCTCACTAGTACACTAACAAATGATTCCCTATCCAACAGAGCACGAGTCCTACCCATCCCGAGACACCTGATCCGCAGGAACCAACTCAGAAATTACTCACAACCACCACGTTCCGGTCAGTGGCTATCACCCAACAATAAGTAGAGTCAAATCTTTTGTATGCTTTACAACTGATAGAGTTCGAGATATTACCCAGTACCTTGGGTTTTGTGTGGTACTGAATTTAAGAAATGGGCCCTCAAATAACTTTATTCACAGGCACATTTGTTTTCCAGCAGCACTTAATTTTCAGTGGATAGCATGCACACAACACAAACACAAATTCACAAAAACATAAATTGCAAATTCTTAAATAGTAGCAATCTTCATGTGGAGACCAAGTTTTAAGGACAAGTTCATTTGAAACAAATAAATGCAATGAAAAGGATTCTTCTGAAAATAGATTAATGGGTCACATTTAGCATTAAAATGAAAATGAAGATTAATTAGCACCACGAAAGGACAGCAAGAGAACACTGTTATGGGGTTCATTCAGGAGCCTGATGGCTTCAGGAAAGAAACTGTTTTTAGATTCTTGGTGTGTGCTTTTGCACTCTTAAACCTTTCCCCAATGGAATAGAGAGAAGAGTGTGTCTGGGGTGTGATGGGTCTTTCAGCATGTTGGCTGCCTTTCCTATCCAATAGGAAGACCGAGTTTATGGAAGAAAATTTTTGTTATGTTCTGAATTGCATTCACTACCTTCTTTCATAGTTCCTTTCAATCTTAAGCCATTCCCATATCACACTGTGATGCATCAAGTATGCACCTGTTGAAGTTGTTGAGAGTTAGAAAAGTTGGGGGGGGGGGGAAGGAGAAATATGACGAACCTCCTTAGTCTTCCAAGAAAGTTGAGGCATTGAGGAGCTTTCTTGATTGTCGAGTTGATTTGCCCATCCCAGGTCAGGTCATTGGCGATATTTATTCCCCAGTTACTCTTTAGAGTTCAGCACTATTAAATGTGGACAGAGGTGTGGACTCGGCTGCATCTTTTGTAACCAATGATTATCTTAGTAATTTTTTTCCAACATTGAAAGAGAGGTGATCTGGGCGCTATGGCACTAAATTTTCAATATTTTCTGTACTTCACTCTGCCAAGCTGCTGTTGTAGAATCTGTAACTAATCTCAGTCACAATATGGAAATGTCAATTCAGATCACAGCTACTTGGATGCCCATCTAAACCAATCCCATTTGACAGCATTATGTGCATATCCTTCTATAACTTTCCTATCCTAGTATATGATCAAATGTCTTTTAAACATGAATCACCCCCTTCTTGCTGCTCATTTCAAATAACCACCATCTTCTATGTGGAAAAACATATCCTTCCGATCATCCTTAAATTTCTCCCCTCTCATTTAATTAGTGTTCTAGACCCTGCTGCAATGGGAGAGAGATTATAAAATTATGAGAAGCACAGATAATAAAACTTCTACAAAGATCACTGCTCAACCTACTATGTTCCATTGAGAATAAACTCAGTCTTGCAAATCTTTTATATCTGGAGCCCTCCATCCCAGACAACAGCCTGGCAAATCTCTTCTGCATGCTTCGTCGCATCCAAGTGCTTCTTATAGTGCAGTGACTACAACTGTGCTCCAAATGTGGTTCAGCCAATCAATTGTACAGCTTCAATAAGATGTCCCAATTCTTGATTCAGAGTATTCCCTATCACTTATGTTAACACTTTCATCAAGCTATGGATTGCATCATATTAATCCTATGCAACAACTCTCCTGCCATTTACTCAACATATTCTTCTAGAATTTCTCCTCCTGAAGTGCATTGCCTCACTTGTCTGGGTTAAATTTAATCTGCCATTGTTCTGCCCACTGTTCCATGTCTCACTATATCCTTGGGCAACTTTTTTCACTATTGTAGCAACTATTTTCCTTTGTAATCGCTTGGAGGATATCAGAATGTTGCTGTCTACGACTCGTTCAAACAAATCTGTACTAAAGTTGTTGAGATGAGTTTTACAGAGTTAATTCAACATTGTTAATGTTATTATTGGATGCTATACATTGTAACAAACTGTTAAATGTTGCTAGAGAGTGCTAAAACTTTGTTAGATGGTCAATAAAAATTGTCAGACATTCTAATTCCTTACCATTTTGTAGAACAAAGGAACTAAACTAACATGTGTAATCTTTCTAACAAACTGTAAGACCTTGGCTCAAGGATGTGGTTAGGAGACACTCAAAGAATATGTAAACAATATCTTAAAAGCCACAAAATAGAATTTGCTTGTATGAAATAAATTTTAACCCTTACAATTATCTACAACTCTACCAATATCAATGACATCTGAAAACTTAATTAGAGCACCTAGATTCTCATTCAAATCATTTATATATATTAGAAACAACAGAAATCTCTGCACCAATTATTTGGTCCACTGCTTATTACAGGCAGAGAAAAATTTATACACTACCACCCAAGCCAATTCTGGATCCAGAAACAGAGAAACAAAAGCTGAAGGAAGGAAAAAACAGCAGGTTTGAGAGACACAATCTCCCCTGCATAAAATCATGCCAATCTCTCCTGGGCATTCCCTTCCTTTCCAAGTGAACAGAAATCCTGTCCTTCAAAATTTTCAGCAACTTTCCTACCAATGTTGCAAGGCTCAGCTATCTGCAATTCCAGACCCATTACGAGGTCCCTTTTTGAATAAGTGAACAATATCAGGTATCCGCCAGTCTTCTGGCATCCCACCAGTTGCTAAAAAGGATGCAAATATCTCTACCAGCCCATCAACATCCTCACCTGCCACAAATGTGCTTGCACAATCAAGATTAAATCTAGAGTATGAATGCAAATTTGCTGGATCCCATAAACAGTACAGTAAAATCCCATTTTATTTGGAATTTGAAGCAACCAGCAAAAAAAAATAAAATCGTGGAAAATAAATAGGTAAAAAAAATGGATTAAAATTGGCACGCCTCACTGTTCATTCGCCAGTCACAGAATCTCAAGCAATTGGAAAATTCTCTTATCTGGCATCCCCATAGCTGCCAGATACCAGATGGTTTACAGTATTTTAACTTTTTTTTACATATGGACATACAAATTTATAGTACCATGGCAATGAACCCTTCTGGCTAACAAGAATGTGCCACTCAAATACCCAATTAACCTATGATCTGGTAGGTTTTGAAGAATGGGAGAAAACCGGTGCACCCAGAGGAAACCCATGCAGACACGTGGGAGTATATACAAACTCCTTACAATGCCAGATTTGAACCGGGGTCGCTGGCACTGTAATAGCATTCTGCTAATCGCTAAGCTAACCTTAGCGCCCCCAATTACATAAACCGTGTGGCCCTATTTCCTATGCAGATAGGAGATGGAAGATAGAATAATCAAACAAAATAAAATTGATAAATCTTGAGGGTTATTCAAGACAAGTCAGGATTGCAGTCGACCACTTTCTGATAACAGATACAATTACATTACCATTTAAATACGGAACAATCCAGGACAACTGTCCATTTAATAAAAATTACATCCCTGTCTTAATCATTCATTTCTACCCCCCCCCCCACCCCACCTCCCCACTTCCACCAGCTATAATGCACTCTATCAGCAAGATACAGTGGAACTTTGCGGAGACTGCATAATTTCAGCTTGTTTTCCTTAGCGAAGGCAGCTGAGGGATGGCCTGATAAAAGTACACTAGATTATGAGAGGCACAGACAGTCACCATCTTTTTCTGCATGGCAGAAGTGTCAAAAAACAGGAGAGCATTGTGGTTAAGAGGAGAGGAGGATCATGGGTAAGATGAGAGAAATGGGATCTGAAGGATTTAAAAAAAAATAATACACTGAGAGTGGTTGAAATCTGGAAAACGTCAGAGGTGGTGATGGAATTATATACATTTACCACGTTTGAGTAGTATATACTTACCAGTATGTATGCATGCGCACGCGCGCGTGTGCACACACACGCGCATGCACACACACACACACACTTTAAACAAACATAGAAGGATGAGGTCGTATAGAGGGGGAAAAAGATTGGCGTGCACATCTATCACGCATGATTCAGCAGCAGTTTCCAATCCTGTAATCTCCATCACCTACCAAGTGAAGATGTAATCAGTGCTTAGGAACACCATCCTATCAATGTTACATGTTTCTTGATTAGGAGGTACATTACACATAGAATGGCTCAAGAAATTTAGACCTGCCACCTATAGATATAGTATGCACACTCTACAAATACCACAAGGATTTCATTGTCTTAAATTTCACTGTTTAATAGAACAGATGATTTTTGTCTTGCAGCAATTTTTACTCTGCTTTCTTTGATAAATTAATTTTATTCTACATTGCTTCAGCTCTCTTCCTCTGCAGCCAGAATCATCATTAGAATGGCTAACAAAATCACTTTTCAAGGAATCATTACTAAAAAAGGAAATAAAATGCCACAATTATGGAGAAAATACACAAATTAAATCAATCTGAAAATTCCATGAGACAGAAAAGTGCCACTATATTAAAATGACAATGAATATAATAAAAAAATTAAGCCATGCCTCAAGTCTTCTGTATTCTGCAATATCAGTGATAATCTTAACTGTTGGAACGGGAAGTCAAGGAGTTCAAAATATTTGAAATTCCAAACATTGACCCAAATCATCTCAAAACAGAGTTTCCTTTTGTGCATTGGGTGCACTTCTAATGAAGCGACATCCACTTTTAAACACTGGCTGGTCAAATTTCCCGACCCTCACATTACTTGGTACTCAAGAAAGACAAGGATTTTCTGCTGGCATCATGGACCTCCCAATCTATTCTTTAACTGCTCAGACTACTTTCACATCAACAATATTTTTTTTTTTTTTAATTTGATTGATTGAGGCATTCTTGGTTTTTTTTTGACAAAAAAAGGTCCCATCACATCTTAACCATCCAATATAGAATTTAATTAAATTATCACAGAGGTTGTGTATTTTCAGTTGTCAATGACTGTCCTGAAAAAAATCATATTGTTTTTCAGAATTATTCAAAATATATAAACAGATAACACGTCATTGCACATTTTAATAATGATATTACAGAAAAGTTTGAAATTTTTGATTATCAGTTTGTTTATATGAAGAACCCTAGAATTGCCAACATAGAAATATTTTTAGTAAAATTCAGTTCCATTTCTACCCATGGCTCTGATACTACCTACCTTTGCAGGCAAGCACTGGGATGAAAATTCCCCCGTGCATTCACACAGGTAAGTGAAACGGTAAAAAGACAGTTAATTACCGTCTTTCAAGGACAGTGTAAAAGAGCCTACTGTTTCACACACCAAAAACTGGAATTGTTTGTCAATTTCCTCTCCATGAAGTGTTGTAGCATTGCTTTCTTTTTTTAATATTTGCAAACATACAAATGAAAACATATTTGCCAAATAATAATAAAAAGTTACATTAGAAACTCACTCATCATATGCAAAAAATAAGCATTTGATGAATAGTATTGGACTTGCTCAATTGTTCTCAGGCATCTTTTTCAGGTGCAATTACTAAAGATTTAAGTTCTTACCTTTCAAGAAATATTGTTTTTGTTTCTCTTCTCTGGAAGACTGGTGAAAACATCTGGTTTTCAACCAATTGGAATCAAATTCACTGATGTGTTGGTCAGGCCATACCATGGAAATCTGGAGCAAGATGGTAATGATTTTAGAAGTGGGAATTTTTAACTAAAATAGCAGCTTTTGTATAACAGTTAGAACCATACCAGTATCAACTATTTGAAATATTACAAGTTTAAGTGTAAAACTGACACTTTTTGGATAAGTTCAAGTTTCAAACACTCATCTTTATCACTGTCTGGCAGAGATGTGTATACATGTACCAATAACTTCACATTTTACAAGATGTTTAAAATCACTATTGACAGGGTTGTGTCTACCTGGTTCCTGGCACTGTGCATTTCGAGGGAATTTTTTTTAAGAAATGAAGTTGTGGCTTGATCCATTGTTGCACTCATGATATGCAGCTTCATAGCACAATGTTGGCTTGCACAAGGGACATTCACAATTGCAGCTGGACACAGGTCAAATGGATAAACTGCCAGTTTCCATAAAGGGAAGAGATTTATTTTGCAAAACCTTGGAGCAGGATAAAAGATGTGCCAGTTGAAGGAAGTGGCATGTGAAACAGATTTAAAGATGACCAAAAAAATGGAGTAAATACAAAATACAGTAAATGAAACTTGTTAATGTTAACACGCAAGTTGCATTGAAAGTAGAACCCATGTAACCTGATAATGAAAGTCCTTTATTTTAATAAATCGGAAAAGAAATGTTATGATACAGTCAATACCAAAGAAGTAGAGTTTCAAAATTGACTTGGGAATCAAAGGGTTTACCAGGATGACATGCAATTAGATGAGGGCCTCCAAGGAAGAAAGGGCCTCAGTTCCGACATGTAACATTACCAGTGAGGGAAACAAACATTTCTTTCAGTCCACTGAAAACACAAAGTAAGATCATAAAACCAATTCAACAGAAGATGAAACAGCATGGTTAGAAATATGATTCATAAGAACAATGAATTTTAATTAATAAAATTGGACCAATTTATAATTGTCAACCTTTGGAGAAAAAGAAAGTATTTTAAAAAATTAGCCAAATATACATGCTGAACCTGTACATCGACAGGGGAATTCTTAATGTTGCACAGGAAAATTACATTTCCCGTGTTTTACTATTTTATTCATTTTTAACATGTATTCAAGGAAAATCTATAAAGTAATGCAAGATTTGGAAATTAAGTTTCAAATTGCAAGAAAACAAGAAAAGCACAGATGTCGGTTTTCCTATCAACATGTGCAGTGATAAAATGTAGCAGATGGCTGGATGAAAATAATATTCCTATTTTACAAGTCTTGCATGTACTTCAAAAGTTATCCCTAGAGCTTAATAAAAATGAATGAATGTAAAAATTAATCAGTGAATGCAAAATTGTCACACATTTTTATAGCATTCAATATTACAAGTGAAACAATTAAAAAAAAACAAAACAAAATATTTTATGCATAATGTTTGTCACAACATCAATTCAGAATAAAGTATTGATACCTCACTTTACGAATACTCGAATTACGAAGAAAGCCTTGTTTGCTTTAACGAAAGGATTTGAATGGGTTTTTGCTTTTACGAAAATAGCCTCCAATAATAGTGAATGGGTCTTCACTTTGCACTATTTCAGCTTGCAAGAGGTTACATAGGAACGCTTTAGTTTTGTAAAGTGGGGTATACCCATACTATGAAAATAATCTCCCTATACTCAAGAAAAAAAAATCCAAGTCACAGTATGATCCCCTATACAATGTAAAAATGTATTTTCTTCAGTAAAAATTAGCAAGTTTGAAAAGTGTTCAGCCACTGTGGCAGACTATAACTTCAGATGAAAACTGACAAGTACAATTGCATCATTCACATCCAAGTTAGTATTAAATGGCTTACATCCAAATCTGCTTTGGAGCAAAGTAACTTCAAAAGATAAAGTAGCAGTATAATTATGTTTCAGTTACTCTCCTACAGAACGTCAAACATGCAAAAGCAATTCAGTATCATTACTGCCTTCAAATATTTGGGTGGAACAGAATACGATTCCAGATGTAAGATTGTGAAAGATATAGGGCAGGAAAAAGAAATAACATGGATCACTTAAAATTATAGTTCACTAGATTCAAGTTTCCGAGAAAGTATTGAGTAAAGCAGGTCCTAGTAAGAAGTAACAAAAAAAACATTGTTATTGGGAATGTCTTCTTTCTTTCTTTGGCTTGGCTTCGTGGACGAAGATTTATGGAGGGGTAATGTCCACATCTGCTGCAGGATCGTTGATGACTGACAAGTCCGATGCGGGACAGGCAGGCACGGTTGCAAGGGAAAATTGGTTGGTTGGGGTTGGGTGTTGGATTTTTCCTCCTTTGTCTTTTGTCAGTGAGGTGGGCTCTGCGGTCTTCTTCAAAGGAGGTTGTGGCAGTGCAGACATCAGACAAATAATAGTGAAAAAGGATGATGGTAATTTTCTGTTCAGTAATTTCTGATGACAAA